>NW_026972584.1:0-132032 GCF_036711695.1 Zophobas morio
GTTGCACTTTCCGAGCCCGTTGGGTATCTGATTGGCTTAAAAGTACAAGAAAACACTTCAAAAGTGACGTTTCTGAAGAATTTTAACAGTTTTCTTGTATCTACGAACGCCAGAATGCATAAAATTGACCTAAACGTCTCCTTTTCCTATTCTGAGTCGATTCTGCATGCTTTAAGTGTGTTTGGTGGCTCAGAACCATCAAAAACGTTGAAATATAGTTCAAATTCAATAAAAATCGACAAAAATACAGTTTCTAGCTAAAATTTGATGGTTTCGTTGCACTTTCCGAGCCCGTAGGGTATCTGATTGGCTTAAAAGTACAAGAAAACACTTCAAAAGTGACGTTTCTGAAGAATTTTAACAGTTTTCTTGTATCTACGAACGCCAGAATGCATAAAATTGACCTAAACGTCTCCTTTTCCTATTCTGAGTCGATTCTGCATGCTTTAAGTGTGTTTGGTGGCTCAGAACCATCAAAAAACGTTGAAATATAGTTCAAATTCAATAAAAATCGACAAAAATACAGTTTCTAGCTAAAATTTGATGGTTTCGTTGCACTTTCCGAGCCCGTAGGGTATCTGATTGGCTTAAAAGTACAAGAAAACACTTCAAAAGTGACGTTTCTGAAGAATTTTAACAGTTTTCTTGTATCTACGAACGCCAGAATGCATAAAATTGACCTAAACGTCTCCTTTTCCTATTCTGAGTCGATTCTGCATGCTTTAAGTGTGTTTGGTGGCTCAGAACCATCAAAAAACGTTGAAATATAGTTCAAATTCAATAAAAATCGACAAAAATACAGTTTCTAGCTAAAATTTGATGGTTTCGTTGCACTTTCCGAGCCCGTAGGGTATCTGATTGGCTTAAAAGTACAAGAAAACACTTCAAAAGTGACGTTTCTGAAGAATTTTAACAGTTTTCTTGTATCTACGAACGCCAGAATGCATAAAATTGACCTAAACGTCTCCTTTTCCTATTCTGAGTCGATTCTGCATGCTTTAAGTGTGTTTGGTGGCTCAGAACCATCAAAAAACGTTGAAATATAGTTCAAATTCAATAAAAATCGACAAAATACAGTTTCTAGCTAAAATTTGATGGTTTCGTTGCACTTTCCGAGCCCGTAGGGTATCTGATTGGCTTAAAAGTACAAGAAAACACTTCAAAAGTGACGTTTCTGAAGAATTTTAACAGTTTTCTTGTATCTACGAACGCCAGAATGCATAAAATTGACCTAAACGTCTCCTTTTCCTATTCTGAGTCGATTCTGCATGCTTTAAGTGTGTTTGGTGGCTCAGAACCATCAAAAAACGTTGAAATATAGTTCAAATTCAATAAAAATCGACAAAAATACAGTTTCTAGCTAAAATTTGATGGTTTCGTTGCACTTTCCGAGCCCGTAGGGTATCTGATTGGCTTAAAAGTACAAGAAAACACTTCAAAAGTGACGTTTCTGAAGAATTTTAACAGTTTTCTTGTATCTACGAACGCCAGAATGCATAAAATTGACCTAAACGTCTCCTTTTCCTATTCTGAGTCGATTCTGCATGCTTTAAGTGTGTTTGGTGGCTCAGAACCATCAAAAAACGTTGAAATATAGTTCAAATTCAATAAAAATCGACAAAAATACAGTTTCTAGCTAAAATTTGATGGTTTCGTTGCACTTTCCGAGCCCGTAGGGTATCTGATTGGCTTAAAAGTACAAGAAAACACTTCAAAAGTGACGTTTCTGAAGAATTTTAACAGTTTTCTTGTATCTACGAACGCCAGAATGCATAAAATTGACCTAAACGTCTCCTTTTCCTATTCTGAGTCGATTCTGCATGCTTTAAGTGTGTTTGGTGGCTCAGAACCATCAAAAAACGTTGAAATATAGTTCAAATTCAATAAAAATCGACAAAAATACAGTTTCTAGCTAAAATTTGATGGTTTCGTTGCACTTTCCGAGCCCGTAGGGTATCTGATTGGCTTAAAAGTACAAGAAAACACTTCAAAAGTGACGTTTCTGAAGAATTTTAACAGTTTTCTTGTATCTACGAACGCCAGAATGCATAAAATTGACCTAAACGTCTCCTTTTCCTATTCTGAGTCGATTCTGCATGCTTTAAGTGTGTTTGGTGGCTCAGAACCATCAAAAAACGTTGAAATATAGTTCAAATTCAATAAAAATCGACAAAAATACAGTTTCTAGCTAAAATTTGATGGTTTCGTTGCACTTTCCGAGCCCGTAGGGTATCTGATTGGCTTAAAAGTACAAGAAAACACTTCAAAAGTGACGTTTCTGAAGAATTTTAACAGTTTTCTTGTATCTACGAACGCCAGAATGCATAAAATTGACCTAAACGTCTCCTTTTCCTATTCTGAGTCGATTCTGCATGCTTTAAGTGTGTTTGGTGGCTCAGAACCATCAAAAAACGTTGAAATATAGTTCAAATTCAATAAAAATCGACAAAAATACAGTTTCTAGCTAAAATTTGATGGTTTCGTTGCACTTTCCGAGCCCGTAGGGTATCTGATTGGCTTAAAAGTACAAGAAAACACTTCAAAAGTGACGTTTCTGAAGAATTTTAACAGTTTTCTTGTATCTACGAACGCCAGAATGCATAAAATTGACCTAAACGTCTCCTTTTCCTATTCTGAGTCGATTCTGCATGCTTTAAGTGTGTTTGGTGGCTCAGAACCATCAAAAAACGTTGAAATATAGTTCAAATTCAATAAAAATCGACAAAAATACAGTTTCTAGCTAAAATTTGATGGTTTCGTTGCACTTTCCGAGCCCGTAGGGTATCTGATTGGCTTAAAAGTACAAGAAAACACTTCAAAAGTGACGTTTCTGAAGAATTTTAACAGTTTTCTTGTATCTACGAACGCCAGAATGCATAAAATTGACCTAAACGTCTCCTTTTCCTATTCTGAGTCGATTCTGCATGCTTTAAGTGTGTTTGGTGGCTCAGAACCATCAAAAAACGTTGAAATATAGTTCAAATTCAATAAAAATCGACAAAAATACAGTTTCTAGCTAAAATTTGATGGTTTCGTTGCACTTTCCGAGCCCGTAGGGTATCTGATTGGCTTAAAAGTACAAGAAAACACTTCAAAAGTGACGTTTCTGAAGAATTTTAACAGTTTTCTTGTATCTACGAACGCCAGAATGCATAAAATTGACCTAAACGTCTCCTTTTCCTATTCTGAGTCGATTCTGCATGCTTTAAGTGTGTTTGGTGGCTCAGAACCATCAAAAAACGTTGAAATATAGTTCAAATTCAATAAAAATCGACAAAAATACAGTTTCTAGCTAAAATTTGATGGTTTCGTTGCACTTTCCGAGCCCGTAGGGTATCTGATTGGCTTAAAAGTACAAGAAAACACTTCAAAAGTGACGTTTCTGAAGAATTTTAACAGTTTTCTTGTATCTACGAACGCCAGAATGCATAAAATTGACCTAAACGTCTCCTTTTCCTATTCTGAGTCGATTCTGCATGCTTTAAGTGTGTTTGGTGGCTCAGAACCATCAAAAAACGTTGAAATATAGTTCAAATTCAATAAAAATCGACAAAAATACAGTTTCTAGCTAAAATTTGATGGTTTCGTTGCACTTTCCGAGCCCGTAGGGTATCTGATTGGCTTAAAAGTACAAGAAAACACTTCAAAAGTGACGTTTCTGAAGAATTTTAACAGTTTTCTTGTATCTACGAACGCCAGAATGCATAAAATTGACCTAAACGTCTCCTTTTCCTATTCTGAGTCGATTCTGCATGCTTTAAGTGTGTTTGGTGGCTCAGAACCATCAAAAAACGTTGAAATATAGTTCAAATTCAATAAAAATCGACAAAAATACAGTTTCTAGCTAAAATTTGATGGTTTCGTTGCACTTTCCGAGCCCGTAGGGTATCTGATTGGCTTAAAAGTACAAGAAAACACTTCAAAAGTGACGTTTCTGAAGAATTTTAACAGTTTTCTTGTATCTACGAACGCCAGAATGCATAAAATTGACCTAAACGTCTCCTTTTCCTATTCTGAGTCGATTCTGCATGCTTTAAGTGTGTTTGGTGGCTCAGAACCATCAAAAAACGTTGAAATATAGTTCAAATTCAATAAAAATCGACAAAAATACAGTTTCTAGCTAAAATTTGATGGTTTCGTTGCACTTTCCGAGCCCGTAGGGTATCTGATTGGCTTAAAAGTACAAGAAAACACTTCAAAAGTGACGTTTCTGAAGAATTTTAACAGTTTTCTTGTATCTACGAACGCCAGAATGCATAAAATTGACCTAAACGTCTCCTTTTCCTATTCTGAGTCGATTCTGCATGCTTTAAGTGTGTTTGGTGGCTCAGAACCATCAAAAAACGTTGAAATATAGTTCAAATTCAATAAAAATCGACAAAAATACAGTTTCTAGCTAAAATTTGATGGTTTCGTTGCACTTTCCGAGCCCGTAGGGTATCTGATTGGCTTAAAAGTACAAGAAAACACTTCAAAAGTGACGTTTCTGAAGAATTTTAACAGTTTTCTTGTATCTACGAACGCCAGAATGCATAAAATTGACCTAAACGTCTCCTTTTCCTATTCTGAGTCGATTCTGCATGCTTTAAGTGTGTTTGGTGGCTCAGAACCATCAAAAAACGTTGAAATATAGTTCAAATTCAATAAAAATCGACAAAAATACAGTTTCTAGCTAAAATTTGATGGTTTCGTTGCACTTTCCGAGCCCGTAGGGTATCTGATTGGCTTAAAAGTACAAGAAAACACTTCAAAAGTGACGTTTCTGAAGAATTTTAACAGTTTTCTTGTATCTACGAACGCCAGAATGCATAAAATTGACCTAAACGTCTCCTTTTCCTATTCTGAGTCGATTCTGCATGCTTTAAGTGTGTTTGGTGGCTCAGAACCATCAAAAAACGTTGAAATATAGTTCAAATTCAATAAAAATCGACAAAAATACAGTTTCTAGCTAAAATTTGATGGTTTCGTTGCACTTTCCGAGCCCGTAGGGTATCTGATTGGCTTAAAAGTACAAGAAAACACTTCAAAAGTGACGTTTCTGAAGAATTTTAACAGTTTTCTTGTATCTACGAACGCCAGAATGCATAAAATTGACCTAAACGTCTCCTTTTCCTATTCTGAGTCGATTCTGCATGCTTTAAGTGTGTTTGGTGGCTCAGAACCATCAAAAAACGTTGAAATATAGTTCAAATTCAATAAAAATCGACAAAAATACAGTTTCTAGCTAAAATTTGATGGTTTCGTTGCACTTTCCGAGCCCGTAGGGTATCTGATTGGCTTAAAAGTACAAGAAAACACTTCAAAAGTGACGTTTCTGAAGAATTTTAACAGTTTTCTTGTATCTACGAACGCCAGAATGCATAAAATTGACCTAAACGTCTCCTTTTCCTATTCTGAGTCGATTCTGCATGCTTTAAGTGTGTTTGGTGGCTCAGAACCATCAAAAAACGTTGAAATATAGTTCAAATTCAATAAAAATCGACAAAAATACAGTTTCTAGCTAAAATTTGATGGTTTCGTTGCACTTTCCGAGCCCGTAGGGTATCTGATTGGCTTAAAAGTACAAGAAAACACTTCAAAAGTGACGTTTCTGAAGAATTTTAACAGTTTTCTTGTATCTACGAACGCCAGAATGCATAAAATTGACCTAAACGTCTCCTTTTCCTATTCTGAGTCGATTCTGCATGCTTTAAGTGTGTTTGGTGGCTCAGAACCATCAAAAAACGTTGAAATATAGTTCAAATTCAATAAAAATCGACAAAAATACAGTTTCTAGCTAAAATTTGATGGTTTCGTTGCACTTTCCGAGCCCGTAGGGTATCTGATTGGCTTAAAAGTACAAGAAAACACTTCAAAAGTGACGTTTCTGAAGAATTTTAACAGTTTTCTTGTATCTACGAACGCCAGAATGCATAAAATTGACCTAAACGTCTCCTTTTCCTATTCTGAGTCGATTCTGCATGCTTTAAGTGTGTTTGGTGGCTCAGAACCATCAAAAAACGTTGAAATATAGTTCAAATTCAATAAAAATCGACAAAAATACAGTTTCTAGCTAAAATTTGATGGTTTCGTTGCACTTTCCGAGCCCGTAGGGTATCTGATTGGCTTAAAAGTACAAGAAAACACTTCAAAAGTGACGTTTCTGAAGAATTTTAACAGTTTTCTTGTATCTACGAACGCCAGAATGCATAAAATTGACCTAAACGTCTCCTTTTCCTATTCTGAGTCGATTCTGCATGCTTTAAGTGTGTTTGGTGGCTCAGAACCATCAAAAAACGTTGAAATATAGTTCAAATTCAATAAAAATCGACAAAAATACAGTTTCTAGCTAAAATTTGATGGTTTCGTTGCACTTTCCGAGCCCGTAGGGTATCTGATTGGCTTAAAAGTACAAGAAAACACTTCAAAAGTGACGTTTCTGAAGAATTTTAACAGTTTTCTTGTATCTACGAACGCCAGAATGCATAAAATTGACCTAAACGTCTCCTTTTCCTATTCTGAGTCGATTCTGCATGCTTTAAGTGTGTTTGGTGGCTCAGAACCATCAAAAAACGTTGAAATATAGTTCAAATTCAATAAAAATCGACAAAAATACAGTTTCTAGCTAAAATTTGATGGTTTCGTTGCACTTTCCGAGCCCGTAGGGTATCTGATTGGCTTAAAAGTACAAGAAAACACTTCAAAAGTGACGTTTCTGAAGAATTTTAACAGTTTTCTTGTATCTACGAACGCCAGAATGCATAAAATTGACCTAAACGTCTCCTTTTCCTATTCTGAGTCGATTCTGCATGCTTTAAGTGTGTTTGGTGGCTCAGAACCATCAAAAAACGTTGAAATATAGTTCAAATTCAATAAAAATCGACAAAAATACAGTTTCTAGCTAAAATTTGATGGTTTCGTTGCACTTTCCGAGCCCGTAGGGTATCTGATTGGCTTAAAAGTACAAGAAAACACTTCAAAAGTGACGTTTCTGAAGAATTTTAACAGTTTTCTTGTATCTACGAACGCCAGAATGCATAAAATTGACCTAAACGTCTCCTTTTCCTATTCTGAGTCGATTCTGCATGCTTTAAGTGTGTTTGGTGGCTCAGAACCATCAAAAAACGTTGAAATATAGTTCAAATTCAATAAAAATCGACAAAAATACAGTTTCTAGCTAAAATTTGATGGTTTCGTTGCACTTTCCGAGCCCGTAGGGTATCTGATTGGCTTAAAAGTACAAGAAAACACTTCAAAAGTGACGTTTCTGAAGAATTTTAACAGTTTTCTTGTATCTACGAACGCCAGAATGCATAAAATTGACCTAAACGTCTCCTTTTCCTATTCTGAGTCGATTCTGCATGCTTTAAGTGTGTTTGGTGGCTCAGAACCATCAAAAAACGTTGAAATATAGTTCAAATTCAATAAAAATCGACAAAAATACAGTTTCTAGCTAAAATTTGATGGTTTCGTTGCACTTTCCGAGCCCGTAGGGTATCTGATTGGCTTAAAAGTACAAGAAAACACTTCAAAAGTGACGTTTCTGAAGAATTTTAACAGTTTTCTTGTATCTACGAACGCCAGAATGCATAAAATTGACCTAAACGTCTCCTTTTCCTATTCTGAGTCGATTCTGCATGCTTTAAGTGTGTTTGGTGGCTCAGAACCATCAAAAAACGTTGAAATATAGTTCAAATTCAATAAAAATCGACAAAAATACAGTTTCTAGCTAAAATTTGATGGTTTCGTTGCACTTTCCGAGCCCGTAGGGTATCTGATTGGCTTAAAAGTACAAGAAAACACTTCAAAAGTGACGTTTCTGAAGAATTTTAACAGTTTTCTTGTATCTACGAACGCCAGAATGCATAAAATTGACCTAAACGTCTCCTTTTCCTATTCTGAGTCGATTCTGCATGCTTTAAGTGTGTTTGGTGGCTCAGAACCATCAAAAAACGTTGAAATATAGTTCAAATTCAATAAAAATCGACAAAAATACAGTTTCTAGCTAAAATTTGATGGTTTCGTTGCACTTTCCGAGCCCGTAGGGTATCTGATTGGCTTAAAAGTACAAGAAAACACTTCAAAAGTGACGTTTCTGAAGAATTTTAACAGTTTTCTTGTATCTACGAACGCCAGAATGCATAAAATTGACCTAAACGTCTCCTTTTCCTATTCTGAGTCGATTCTGCATGCTTTAAGTGTGTTTGGTGGCTCAGAACCATCAAAAAACGTTGAAATATAGTTCAAATTCAATAAAAATCGACAAAAATACAGTTTCTAGCTAAAATTTGATGGTTTCGTTGCACTTTCCGAGCCCGTAGGGTATCTGATTGGCTTAAAAGTACAAGAAAACACTTCAAAAGTGACGTTTCTGAAGAATTTTAACAGTTTTCTTGTATCTACGAACGCCAGAATGCATAAAATTGACCTAAACGTCTCCTTTTCCTATTCTGAGTCGATTCTGCATGCTTTAAGTGTGTTTGGTGGCTCAGAACCATCAAAAAACGTTGAAATATAGTTCAAATTCAATAAAAATCGACAAAAATACAGTTTCTAGCTAAAATTTGATGGTTTCGTTGCACTTTCCGAGCCCGTAGGGTATCTGATTGGCTTAAAAGTACAAGAAAACACTTCAAAAGTGACGTTTCTGAAGAATTTTAACAGTTTTCTTGTATCTACGAACGCCAGAATGCATAAAATTGACCTAAACGTCTCCTTTTCCTATTCTGAGTCGATTCTGCATGCTTTAAGTGTGTTTGGTGGCTCAGAACCATCAAAAAACGTTGAAATATAGTTCAAATTCAATAAAAATCGACAAAAATACGCTAAAATTTGATGGTTTCGTTGCACTTTCCGAGCCCGTAGGGTATCTGATTGGCTTAAAAGTACAAGAAAACACTTCAAAAGTGACGTTTCTGAAGAATTTTAACAGTTTTCTTGTATCTACGAACGCCAGAATGCATAAAATTGACCTAAACGTCTCCTTTTCCTATTCTGAGTCGATTCTGCATGCTTTAAGTGTGTTTGGTGGCTCAGAACCATCAAAAAACGTTGAAATATAGTTCAAATTCAATAAAAATCGACAAAAATACAGTTTCTAGAGAGATGCTAAAATTTGATGGTTTCGTTGCACTTTCCGAGCCCGTAGGGTATCTGATTGGCTTAAAAGTACAAGAAAACACTTCAAAAGTGACGTTTCTGAAGAATTTTAACAGTTTTCTTGTATCTACGAACGCCAGAATGCATAAAATTGACCTAAACGTCTCCTTTTCCTATTCTGAGTCGATTCTGCATGCTTTAAGTGTGTTTGGTGGCTCAGAACCATCAAAAAACGTTGAAATATAGTTCAAATTCAATAAAAATCGACAAAAATACAGTTTCTAGCTAAAATTTGATGGTTTCGTTGCACTTTCCGAGCCCGTAGGGTATCTGATTGGCTTAAAAGTACAAGAAAACACTTCAAAAGTGACGTTTCTGAAGAATTTTAACAGTTTTCTTGTATCTACGAACGCCAGAATGCATAAAATTGACCTAAACGTCTCCTTTTCCTATTCTGAGTCGATTCTGCATGCTTTAAGTGTGTTTGGTGGCTCAGAACCATCAAAAAACGTTGAAATATAGTTCAAATTCAATAAAAATCGACAAAAATACAGTTTCTAGCTAAAATTTGATGGTTTCGTTGCACTTTCCGAGCCCGTAGGGTATCTGATTGGCTTAAAAGTACAAGAAAACACTTCAAAAGTGACGTTTCTGAAGAATTTTAACAGTTTTCTTGTATCTACGAACGCCAGAATGCATAAAATTGACCTAAACGTCTCCTTTTCCTATTCTGAGTCGATTCTGCATGCTTTAAGTGTGTTTGGTGGCTCAGAACCATCAAAAAACGTTGAAATATAGTTCAAATTCAATAAAAATCGACAAAAATACAGTTTCTAGCTAAAATTTGATGGTTTCGTTGCACTTTCCGAGCCCGTAGGGTATCTGATTGGCTTAAAAGTACAAGAAAACACTTCAAAAGTGACGTTTCTGAAGAATTTTAACAGTTTTCTTGTATCTACGAACGCCAGAATGCATAAAATTGACCTAAACGTCTCCTTTTCCTATTCTGAGTCGATTCTGCATGCTTTAAGTGTGTTTGGTGGCTCAGAACCATCAAAAAACGTTGAAATATAGTTCAAATTCAATAAAAATCGACAAAAATACAGTTTCTAGCTAAAATTTGATGGTTTCGTTGCACTTTCCGAGCCCGTAGGGTATCTGATTGGCTTAAAAGTACAAGAAAACACTTCAAAAGTGACGTTTCTGAAGAATTTTAACAGTTTTCTTGTATCTACGAACGCCAGAATGCATAAAATTGACCTAAACGTCTCCTTTTCCTATTCTGAGTCGATTCTGCATGCTTTAAGTGTGTTTGGTGGCTCAGAACCATCAAAAAACGTTGAAATATAGTTCAAATTCAATAAAAATCGACAAAAATACAGTTTCTAGCTAAAATTTGATGGTTTCGTTGCACTTTCCGAGCCCGTAGGGTATCTGATTGGCTTAAAAGTACAAGAAAACACTTCAAAAGTGACGTTTCTGAAGAATTTTAACAGTTTTCTTGTATCTACGAACGCCAGAATGCATAAAATTGACCTAAACGTCTCCTTTTCCTATTCTGAGTCGATTCTGCATGCTTTAAGTGTGTTTGGTGGCTCAGAACCATCAAAAAACGTTGAAATATAGTTCAAATTCAATAAAAATCGACAAAAATACAGTTTCTAGCTAAAATTTGATGGTTTCGTTGCACTTTCCGAGCCCGTAGGGTATCTGATTGGCTTAAAAGTACAAGAAAACACTTCAAAAGTGACGTTTCTGAAGAATTTTAACAGTTTTCTTGTATCTACGAACGCCAGAATGCATAAAATTGACCTAAACGTCTCCTTTTCCTATTCTGAGTCGATTCTGCATGCTTTAAGTGTGTTTGGTGGCTCAGAACCATCAAAAAACGGTTGAAATATAGTTCAAATTCAATAAAAATCGACAAAAATACAGTTTCTAGCTAAAATTTGATGGTTTCGTTGCACTTTCCGAGCCCGTAGGGTATCTGATTGGCTTAAAAGTACAAGAAAACACTTCAAAAGTGACGTTTCTGAAGAATTTTAACAGTTTTCTTGTATCTACGAACGCCAGAATGCATAAAATTGACCTAAACGTCTCCTTTTCCTATTCTGAGTCGATTCTGCATGCTTTAAGTGTGTTTGGTGGCTCAGAACCATCAAAAAACGTTGAAATATAGTTCAAATTCAATAAAAATCGACAAAAATACAGTTTCTAGCTAAAATTTGATGGTTTCGTTGCACTTTCCGAGCCCGTAGGGTATCTGATTGGCTTAAAAGTACAAGAAAACACTTCAAAAGTGACGTTTCTGAAGAATTTTAACAGTTTTCTTGTATCTACGAACGCCAGAATGCATAAAATTGACCTAAACGTCTCCTTTTCCTATTCTGAGTCGATTCTGCATGCTTTAAGTGTGTTTGGTGGCTCAGAACCATCAAAAAACGTTGAAATATAGTTGAAATTCAATAAAAATCGACAAAAATACAGTTTCTAGCTAAAATTTGATGGTTTCGTTGCACTTTCCGAGCCCGTAGGGTATCTGATTGGCTTAAAAGTACAAGAAAACACTTCAAAAGTGACGTTTCTGAAGAATTTTAACAGTTTTCTTGTATCTACGAACGCCAGAATGCATAAAATTGACCTAAACGTCTCCTTTTCCTATTCTGAGTCGATTCTGCATGCTTTAAGTGTGTTTGGTGGCTCAGAACCATCAAAAAACGTTGAAATATAGTTCAAATTCAATAAAAATCGACAAAAATACAGTTTCTAGCTAAAATTTGATGGTTTCGTTGCACTTTCCGAGCCCGTAGGGTATCTGATTGGCTTAAAAGTACAAGAAAACACTTCAAAAGTGACGTTTCTGAAGAATTTTAACAGTTTTCTTGTATCTACGAACGCCAGAATGCATAAAATTGACCTAAACGTCTCCTTTTCCTATTCTGAGTCGATTCTGCATGCTTTAAGTGTGTTTGGTGGCTCAGAACCATCAAAAAACGTTGAAATATAGTTCAAATTCAATAAAAATCGACAAAAATACAGTTTCTAGCTAAAATTTGATGGTTTCGTTGCACTTTCCGAGCCCGTAGGGTATCTGATTGGCTTAAAAGTACAAGAAAACACTTCAAAAGTGACGTTTCTGAAGAATTTTAACAGTTTTCTTGTATCTACGAACGCCAGAATGCATAAAATTGACCTAAACGTCTCCTTTTCCTATTCTGAGTCGATTCTGCATGCTTTAAGTGTGTTTGGTGGCTCAGAACAATCAAAAAACGTTGAAATATAGTTCAAATTCAATAAAAATCGACAAAAATACAGTTTCTAGCTAAAATTTGATGGTTTCGTTGCACTTTCCGAGCCCGTAGGGTATCTGATTGGCTTAAAAGTACAAGAAAACACTTCAAAAGTGACGTTTCTGAAGAATTTTAACAGTTTTCTTGTATCTACGAACGCCAGAATGCATAAAATTGACCTAAACGTCTCCTTTTCCTATTCTGAGTCGATTCTGCATGCTTTAAGTGTGTTTGGTGGCTCAGAACCATCAAAAAACGTTGAAATATAGTTCAAATTCAATAAAAATCGACAAAAATACAGTTTCTAGCTAAAATTTGATGGTTTCGTTGCACTTTCCGAGCCCGTAGGGTATCTGATTGGCTTAAAAGTACAAGAAAACACTTCAAAAGTGACGTTTCTGAAGAATTTTAACAGTTTTCTTGTATCTACGAACGCCAGAATGCATAAAATTGACCTAAACGTCTCCTTTTCCTATTCTGAGTCGATTCTGCATGCTTTAAGTGTGTTTGGTGGCTCAGAACCATCAAAAAACGTTGAAATATAGTTCAAATTCAATAAAAATCGACAAAAATACAGTTTCTAGCTAAAATTTGATGGTTTCGTTGCACTTTCCGAGCCCGTAGGGTATCTGATTGGCTTAAAAGTACAAGAAAACACTTCAAAAGTGACGTTTCTGAAGAATTTTAACAGTTTTCTTGTATCTACGAACGCCAGAATGCATAAAATTGACCTAAACGTCTCCTTTTCCTATTTTGAGTCGATTCTGCATGCTTTAAGTGTGTTTGGTGGCTCAGAACCATAAAAAAACGTTGAAATATAGTTCAAATTCAATAAAAATCGACAAAAATACAGTTTCTAGCTAAAATTTGATGGTTTCGTTGCACTTTCCGAGCCCGTAGGGTATCTGATTGGCTTAAAAGTACAAGAAAACACTTCAAAAGTGACGTTTCTGAAGAATTTTAACAGTTTTCTTGTATCTACGAACGCCAGAATGCATAAAATTGACCTAAACGTCTCCTTTTCCTATTCTGAGTCGATTCTGCATGCTTTAAGTGTGTTTGGTGGCTCAGAACCATCAAAAAACGTTGAAATATAGTTCAAATTCAATAAAAATCGACAAAAATACAGTTTCTAGCTAAAATTTGATGGTTTCGTTGCACTTTCCGAGCCCGTAGGGTATCTGATTGGCTTAAAAGTACAAGAAAACACTTCAAAAGTGACGTTTCTGAAGAATTTTAACAGTTTTCTTGTATCTACGAACGCCAGAATGCATAAAATTGACCTAAACGTCTCCTTTTCCAATTCTGAGTCGATTCTGCATGCTTTAAGTGTGTTTGGTGGCTCAGAACCATCAAAAAACGTTGAAATATAGTTCAAATTCAATAAAAATCGACAAAAATACAGTTTCTAGCTAAAATTTGATGGTTTCGTTGCACTTTCCGAGCCCGTAGGGTATCTGATTGGCTTAAAAGTACAAGAAAACACTTCAAAAGTGACGTTTCTGAAGAATTTTAACAGTTTTCTTGTATCTACGAACGCCAGAATGCATAAAATTGACCTAAACGTCTCCTTTTCCTATTCTGAGTCGATTCTGCATGCTTTAAGTGTGTTTGGTGGCTCAGAACCATCTAAAAACGTTGAAATATAGTTCAAATTCAATAAAAATCGACAAAAATACAGTTTCTAGCTAAAATTTGATGGTTTCGTTGCACTTTCCGAGCCCGTAGGGTATCTGATTGGCTTAAAAGAACAAGAAAACACTTCAAAAGTGACGTTTCTGAAGAATTTTAACAGTTTTCTTGTATCTACGAACGCCAGAATGCATAAAATTGACCTAAACGTCTCCTTTTCCTATTCTGAGTCGATTCTGCATGCCTTAAGTGTGTTTGGTGGCTCAGAACCATCAAAAAACGTTGAAATATAGTTCAAATTCAATAAAAATCGACAAAAATACAGTTTCTAGCTAAAATTTGATGGTTTCGTTGCACTTTCCGAGCCCGTAGGGTATCTGATTGGCTTAAAAGTACAAGAAAACTCTTCAAAAGTGACGTTTCTGAAGAATTTTAACAGTTTTCTTGTATCTACGAACGCCAGAATGCATAAAATTGACCTAAACGTCTCCTTTTCCTATTCTGAGTCGATTCTGCATGCTTTAAGTGTGATTGGTGGCTCAGAACCATCAAAAAACGTTGAAATATAGTTCAAATTCAATAAAAATCGACAAAAATACAGTTTCTAGCTAAAATTTGATGGTTTCGTTGCACTTTCCGAGCCCGTAGGGTATCTGATTGGCTTAAAAGTACAAGAAAACACTTCAAAAGTGACGTTTCTGAAGAATTTTAACAGTTTTCTTGTATCTACGAACGCCAGAATGCATAAAATTGACCTAAACGTCTCCTTTTCCTATTCTGAGTCGATTCTGCATGCTTTAAGTGTGTTTGGTGGCTCAGAATCATCAAAAAACGTTGAAATATAGTTCAAATTCAATAAAAATCGACAAAAATACAGTTTCTAGCTAAAATTTGATGGTTTCGTTGCACTTTCCGAGCCCGTAGGGTATCTGATTGGCTTAAAAGTACAAGAAAACACTTCAAAAGTGACGTTTCTGAAGAATTTTAACAGTTTTCTTGTATCTACGAACGCCAGAATGCACAAAATTGACCTAAACGTCTCCTTTTCCTATTCTGAGTCGATTCTGCATGCTTTAAGTGTGTTTGGTGGCTCAGAACCATCAAAAAACGTTGAAATATAGTTCAAATTCAATGAAAATCGACAAAAATACAGTTTCTAGCTAAAATTTGATGGTTTCGTTGCACTTTCCGAGCCCGTAGGGTATCTGATTGGCTTAAAAGTACAAGAAAACACTTCAAAAGTGACGTTTCTGAAGAATTTTAACAGTTTTCTTGTATCTACGAACGCCAGAATGCATAAAATTGACCTAAACGTCTCCTTTTCCTATTCTGAGTCGATTCTGCATGCTTTAAGTGTGTTTGGTGGCTCAGAACCATCAAAAAACGTTGAAATATAGTTCAAATTCAATAAAAATCGACAAAAATACAGTTTCTAGCTAAAATTTGATGGTTTCGTTGCACTTTCCGAGCCCGTAGGGTATCTGATTGGCTTAAAAGTACAAGAAAACACTTCAAAAGTGACGTTTCTGAAGAATTTTAACAGTTTTCTTGTATCTACGAACGCCAGAATGCATAAAATTGACCTAAACGTCTCCTTTTCCTATTCTGAGTCGATTCTGCATGCTTTAAGTGTGTTTGGTGGCTCAGAACCATCAAAAAACGTTGAAATATAGTTCAAATTCAATAAAAATCGACAAAAATACAGTTTCTAGCTAAAATTTGATGGTTTCGTTGCACTTTCCGAGCCCGTAGGGTATCTGATTGGCTTAAAAGTACAAGAAAACACTTCAAAAGTGACGTTTCTGAAGAATTTTAACAGTTTTCTTGTATCTACGAACGCCAGAATGCATAAAATTGACCTAAACGTCTCCTTTTCCTATTCTGAGTCGATTCTGCATGCTTTAAGTGTGTTTGGTGGCTCAGAACCATCAAAAAACGTTGAAATATAGTTCAAATTCAATAAAAATCGACAAAAATACAGTTTCTAGCTAAAATTTGATGGTTTCGTTGCACTTTCCGAGCCCGTAGGGTATCTGATTGGCTTAAAAGTACAAGAAAACACTTCAAAAGTGACGTTTCTGAAGAATTTTAACAGTTTTCTTGTATCTACGAACGCCAGAATGCATAAAATTGACCTAAACGTCTCCTTTTCCTATTCTGAGTCGATTCTGCATGCTTTAAGTGTGTTTGGTGGCTCAGAACCATCAAAAAACTTTGAAATATAGTTCAAATTCAATAAAAATCGACAAAAATACAGTTTCTAGCTAAAATTTGATGGTTTCGTTGCACTTTCCGAGCCCGTAGGGTATCTGATTGGCTTAAAAGTACAAGAAAACACTTCAAAAGTGACGTTTCTGAAGAATTTTAACAGTTTTCTTGTATCTACGAACGCCAGAATGCATAAAGTTGACCTAAACGTCTCCTTTTCCTATTCTGAGTCGATTCTGCATGCTTTAAGTGTGTTTGGTGGCTCAGAACCATCAAAAAACGTTGAAATATAGTTCAAATTCAATAAAAATCGACAAAAATACAGTTTCTAGCTAAAATTTGATGGTTTCGTTGCACTTTCCGAGCCCGTAGGGTATCTGATTGGCTTAAAAGTACAAGAAAACACTTCAAAAGTGACGTTTCTGAAGAATTTTAACAGTTTTCTTGTATCTACGAACGCCAGAATGCATAAAATTGACCTAAACGTCTCCTTTTCCTATTCTGAGTCGATTCTGCATGCTTTAAGTGTGTTTGGTGGCTCAGAACCATCAAAAAACGTTGAAATATAGTTCAAATTCAATAAAAATCGACAAAAATACAGTTTCTAGCTAAAATTTGATGGTTTCGTTGCACTTTCCGAGCCCGTAGGGTATCTGATTGGCTTAAAAGTACAAGAAAACACTTCAAAAGTGACGTTTCTGAAGAATTTTAACAGTTTTCTTGTATCTACGAACGCCAGAATGCATAAAATTGACCTAAACGTCTCCTTTTCCTATTCTGAGTCGATTCTGCATGCTTTAAGTGTGTTTGGTGGCTCAGAACCATCAAAAAACGTTGAAATATAGTTCAAATTCAATAAAAATCGACAAAAATACAGTTTCTAGCTAAAATTTGATGGTTTCGTTGCACTTTCCGAGCCCGTAGGGTATCTGATTGGCTTAAAAGTACAAGAAAACACTTCAAAAGTGACGTTTCTGAAGAATTTTAACAGTTTTCTTGTATCTACGAACGCCAGAATGCATAAAATTGACCTAAACGTCTCCTTTTCCTATTCTGAGTCGATTCTGCATGCTTTAAGTGTTTTTGGTGGCTCAGAACCATCAAAAAACGTTGAAATATAGTTCAAATTCAATAAAAATCGACAAAAATACAGTTTCTAGCTAAAATTTGATGGTTTCGTTGCACTTTCCGAGCCCGTAGGCTTTCTGATTGGCTTAAAAGTACAAGAAAACACTTCAAAAGTGACGTTTCTGAAGAATTTTAACAGTTTTCTTGTATCTACGAACGCCAGAATGCATAAAATTGACCTAAACGTCTCCTTTTCCTATTCTGAGTCGATTCTGCATGCTTTAAGTGTGTTTGGTGGCTCGGAACCATCAAAAAACGTTGAAATATAGTTCAAATTCAATAAAAATCGACAAAAATACAGTTTCTAGCTAAAATTTGATGGTTTCGTTGCACTTTCCGAGCCCGTAGGGTATCTGATTGGCTTAAAAGTACAAGAAAACACTTCAAAAGTGACGTTTCTGAAGAATTTTAACAGTTTTCTTGTATCTACGAACGCCAGAATGCATAAAATTGACCTAAACGTCTCCTTTTCCTATTCTGAGTCGATTCTGCATGCTTTAAGTGTGTTTGGTGGCTCAGAACCATCAAAAAACGTTGAAATATAGTTCAAATTCAATAAAAATCGACAAAAATACAGTTTCTAGCTAAAATTTGATGGTTTCGTTGCACTTTCCGAGCCCGTTGGGTATCTGATTGGCTTAAAAGTACAAGAAAACACTTCAAAAGTGACGTTTCTGAAGAATTTTAACAGTTTTCTTGTATCTACGAACGCCAGAATGCATAAAATTGACCTAAACGTCTCCTTTTCCTATTCTGAGTCGATTCTGCATGCTTTAAGTGTGTTTGGTGGCTCAGAACCATCTAAAAACGTTGAAATATAGTTCAAATTCAATAAAAATCGACAAAATACAGTTTCTAGCTAAAATTTGATGGTTTCGTTGCACTTTCCGAGCCCGTAGGGTATCTGATTGGCTTAAAAGTACAAGAAAACACTTCAAAAGTGACGTTTCTGAAGAATTTTAACAGTTTTCTTGTATCTACGAACGCCAGAATGCATAAAATTGACCTAAACGTCTCCTTTTCCTATTCTGAGTCGATTCTGCATGCTTTAAGTGTGTTTGGTGGCTCAGAACCATCAAAAAACGTTGAAATATAGTTCAAATTCAATAAAAATCGACAAAAATACAGTTTCTAGCTAAAATTTGATGGTTTCGTTGCACTTTCCGAGCCCGTAGGGTATCTGATTGGCTTAAAAGTACAAGAAAACACTTCAAAAGTGACGTTTCTGAAGAATTTTAACAGTTTTCTTGTATCTACGAACGCCAGAATGCATAAAATTGACCTAAACGTCTCCTTTTCCTATTCTGAGTCGATTCTGCATGCTTTAAGTGTGTTTGGTGGCTCAGAACCATCAAAAAACGTTGAAATATAGTACAAATTCAATAAAAATCGACAAAAATACAGTTTCTAGCTAAAATTTGATGGTTTCGTTGCACTTTCCGAGCCCGTAGGGTATCTGATTGGCTTAAAAGTACAAGAAAACACTTCAAAAGTGACGTTTCTGAAGAATTTTAACAGTTTTCTTGTATCTACGAACGCCAGAATGCATAAAATTGACCTAAACGTCTCCTTTTCCTATTCTGAGTCGATTCTGCATGCTTTAAGTGTGTTTGGTGGCTCAGAACCATCAAAAAACGTTGAAATATAGTTCAAATTCAATAAAAATCGACAAAAATACAGTTTCTAGCTAAAATTTGATGGTTTCGTTGCACTTTCCGAGCCCGTTGGGTATCTGATTGGCTTAAAAGTACAAGAAAACACTTCAAAAGTGACGTTTCTGAAGAATTTTAACAGTTTTCTTGTATCTACGAACGCCAGAATGCATAAAATTGACCTAAACGTCTCCTTTTCCTATTCTGAGTCGATTCTGCATGCTTTAAGTGTGTTTGGTGGCTCAGAACCATCTAAAAACGTTGAAATATAGTTCAAATTCAATAAAAATCGACAAAAATACAGTTTCTAGCTAAAATTTGATGGTTTCGTTGCACTTTCCGAGCCCGTAGGGTATCTGATTGGCTTAAAAGTACAAGAAAACACTTCAAAAGTGACGTTTCTGAAGAATTTTAACAGTTTTCTTGTATCTACGAACGCCAGAATGCATAAAATTGACCTAAACGTCTCCTTTTCCTATTCTGAGTCGATTCTGCATGCTTTAAGTGTGTTTGGTGGCTCAGAACCATCAAAAAACGTTGAAATATAGTTCAAATTCAATAAAAATCGACAAAAATACAGTTTCTAGCTAAAATTTGATGGTTTCGTTGCACTTTCCGAGCCCGTAGGGTATCTGATTGGCTTAAAAGTACAAGAAAACACTTCAAAAGTGACGTTTCTGAAGAATTTTAACAGTTTTCTTGTATCTACGAACGCCAGAATGCATAAAATTGACCTAAACGTCTCCTTTTCCTATTCTGAGTCGATTCTGCATGCTTTAAGTGTGTTTGGTGGCTCAGAACCATCAAAAAACGTTGAAATAGAGTTCAAATTCAATAAAAATCGACAAAAATACAGTTTCTAGCTAAAATGTGATGGTTTCGTTGCACTTTCCGAGCCCGTAGGGTATCTGATTGGCTTAAAAGTACAAGAAAACACTTCAAAAGTGACGTTTCTGAAGAATTTTAACAGTTTTCTTGTATCTACGAACGCCAGAATGCATAAAATTGACCTAAACGTCTCCTTTTCCTATTCTGAGTCGATTCTGCATGCTTTAAGTGTGATTGGTGGCTCAGAACCATCAAAAAACGTTGAAATATAGTTCAAATTCAATAAAAATCGACAAAAATACAGTTTCTAGCTAAAATTTGATGGTTTCGTTGCACTTTCCGAGCCCGTAGGGTATCTGATTGGCTTAAAAGTACAAGAAAACACTTCAAAAGTGACGTTTCTGAAGAATTTTAACAGTTTTCTTGTATCTACGAACGCCAGAATGCATAAAATTGACCTAAACGTCTCCTTTTCCTATTCTGAGTCGATTCTGCATGCTTTAAGTGTGTTTGGTGGCTCAGAATCATCAAAAAACGTTGAAATATAGTTCAAATTCAATAAAAATCGACAAAAATACAGTTTCTAGCTAAAATTTGATGGTTTCGTTGCACTTTCCGAGCCCGTAGGGTATCTGATTGGCTTAAAAGTACAAGAAAACACTTCAAAAGTGACGTTTCTGAAGAATTTTAACAGTTTTCTTGTATCTACGAACGCCAGAATGCATAAAATTGACCTAAACGTCTCCTTTTCCTATTCTGAGTCGATTCTGCATGCTTTAAGTGTGTTTGGTGGCTCAGAACCATCAAAAAACGTTGAAATATAGTTCAAATTCAATAAAAATCGACAAAAATACAGTTTCTAGCTAAAATTTGATGGTTTCGTTGCACTTTCCGAGCCCGTAGGGTATCTGATTGGCTTAAAAGTACAAGAAAACACTTCAAAAGTGACGTTTCTGAAGAATTTTAACAGTTTTCTTGTATCTACGAACGCCAGAATGCATAAAATTGACCTAAACGTCTCCTTTTCCTATTCTGAGTCGATTCTGCATGCTTTAAGTGTGTTTGGTGGCTCAGAACCATCAAAAAACGTTGAAATAGAGTTCAAATTCAATAAAAATCGACAAAAATACAGTTTCTAGCTAAAATGTGATGGTTTCGTTGCACTTTCCGAGCCCGTAGGGTATCTGATTGGCTTAAAAGTACAAGAAAACACTTCAAAAGTGACGTTTCTGAAGAATTTTAACAGTTTTCTTGTATCTACGAACGCCAGAATGCATAAAATTGACCTAAACGTCTCCTTTTCCTATTCTGAGTCGATTCTGCATGCTTTAAGTGTGATTGGTGGCTCAGAACCATCAAAAAACGTTGAAATATAGTTCAAATTCAATAAAAATCGACAAAAATACAGTTTCTAGCTAAAATTTGATGGTTTCGTTGCACTTTCCGAGCCCGTAGGGTATCTGATTGGCTTAAAAGTACAAGAAAACACTTCAAAAGTGACGTTTCTGAAGAATTTTAACAGTTTTCTTGTATCTACGAACGCCAGAATGCATAAAATTGACCTAAACGTCTCCTTTTCCTATTCTGAGTCGATTCTGCATGCTTTAAGTGTGTTTGGTGGCTCAGAATCATCAAAAAACGTTGAAATATAGTTCAAATTCAATAAAAATCGACAAAAATACAGTTTCTAGCTAAAATTTGATGGTTTCGTTGCACTTTCCGAGCCCGTAGGGTATCTGATTGGCTTAAAAGTACAAGAAAACACTTCAAAAGTGACGTTTCTGAAGAATTTTAACAGTTTTCTTGTATCTACGAACGCCAGAATGCATAAAATTGACCTAAACGTCTCCTTTTCCTATTCTGAGTCGATTCTGCATGCTTTAAGTGTGTTTGGTGGCTCAGAACCATCAAAAAACGTTGAAATATAGTTCAAATTCAATAAAAATCGACAAAAATACAGTTTCTAGCTAAAATTTGATGGTTTCGTTGCACTTTCCGAGCCCGTAGGGTATCTGATTGGCTTAAAAGTACAAGAAAACACTTCAAAAGTGACGTTTCTGAAGAATTTTAACAGTTTTCTTGTATCTACGAACGCCAGAATGCATAAAATTGACCTAAACGTCTCCTTTTCCTATTCTGAGTCGATTCTGCATGCTTTAAGTGTGTTTGGTGGCTCAGAACCATCAAAAAACGTTGAAATATAGTTCAAATTCAATAAAAATCGACAAAAATACAGTTTCTAGCTAAAATTTGATGGTTTCGTTGCACTTTCCGAGCCCCGTAGGGTATCTGATTGGCTTAAAAGTACAAGAAAACACTTCAAAAGTGACGTTTCTGAAGAATTTTAACAGTTTTCTTGTATCTACGAACGCCAGAATGCATAAAATTGACCTAAACGTCTCCTTTTCCTATTCTGAGTCGATTCTGCATGCTTTAAGTGTGTTTGGTGGCTCAGAACCATCAAAAAACGTTGAAATATAGTTCAAATTCAATAAAAATCGACAAAAATACAGTTTCTAGCTAAAATTTGATGGTTTCGTTGCACTTTCCGAGCCCGTAGGGTATCTGATTGGCTTAAAAGTACAAGAAAACACTTCAAAAGTGACGTTTCTGAAGAATTTTAACAGTTTTCTTGTATCTACGAACGCCAGAATGCATAAAATTGACCTAAACGTCTCCTTTTCCTATTCTGAGTCGATTCTGCATGCTTTAAGTGTGTTTGGTGGCTCAGAACCATCAAAAAACGTTGAAATATAGTTCAAATTCAATAAAAATCGACAAAAATACAGTTTCTAGCTAAAATTTGATGGTTTCGTTGCACTTTCCGAGCCCGTAGGGTATCTGATTGGCTTAAAAGTACAAGAAAACACTTCAAAAGTGACGTTTCTGAAGAATTTTAACAGTTTTCTTGTATCTACGAACGCCAGAATGCATAAAATTGACCTAAACGTCTCCTTTTCCTATTCTGAGTCGATTCTGCATGCTTTAAGTGTGTTTGGTGGCTCAGAACCATCAAAAAACGTTGAAATATAGTTCAAATTCAATAAAAATCGACAAAAATACAATTTCTAGCTAAAATTTGATGGTTTCGTTGCACTTTCCGAGCCCGTAGGGTATCTGATTGGCTTAAAAGTACAAGAAAACACTTCAAAAGTGACGTTTCTGAAGAATTTTAACAGTTTTCTTGTATCTACGAACGCCAGAATGCATAAAATTGACCTAAACGTCTCCTTTTCCTATTCTGAGTCGATTCTGCATGCTTTGAGTGTGTTTGGTGGCTCAGAACCATCAAAAAACGTTGAAATATAGTTCAAATTCAATAAAAATCGACAAAAATACAGTTTCTAGCTAAAATTTGATGGTTTCGTTGCACTTTCCGAGCCCGTAGGGTATCTGATTGGCTTAAAAGTACAAGAAAACACTTCAAAAGTGACGTTTCTGAAGAATTTTAACAGTTTTCTTGTATCTACGAACGCCAGAATGCATAAAATTGACCTAAACGTCTCCTTTTCCTATTCTGAGTCGATTCTGCATGCTTTAAGTGTTTTTGGTGGCTCAGAACCATCAAAAAACGTTGAAATATAGTTCAAATTCAATAAAAATCGACAAAAATACAGTTTCTAGCTAAAATTTGATGGTTTCGTTGCACTTTCCGAGCCCGTAGGCTTTCTGATTGGCTTAAAAGTACAAGAAAACACTTCAAAAGTGACGTTTCTGAAGAATTTTAACAGTTTTCTTGTATCTACGAACGCCAGAATGCATAAAATTGACCTAAACGTCTCCTTTTCCTATTCTGAGTCGATTCTGCATGCTTTAAGTGTGTTTGGTGGCTCAGAACCATCAAAAAACGTTGAAATATAGTTCAAATTCAATAAAAATCGACAAAAATACAGTTTCTAGCTAAAATTTGATGGTTTCGTTGCACTTTCCGAGCCCGTAGGGTATCTGATTGGCTTAAAAGTACAAGAAAATACTTCAAAAGTGACGTTTCTGAAGAATTTTAACAGTTTTCTTGTATCTACGAACGCCAGAATGCATAAAATCGACCTAAACGTCTCCTTTTCCTATTCTGAGTCGATTCTGCATGCTTTAAGTGTGTTTGGTGGCTCAGAACCATCAAAAAAGGTTGAAATATAGTTCAAATTCAATAAAAATCGACAAAAATACAGTTTCTAGCTAAAATTTGATGGTTTCGTTGCACTTTCCGAGCCCGTAGGGTATCTGATTGGCTTAAAAGTACAAGAAAACACTTCAAAAGTGACGTTTCTGAAGAATTTTAACAGTTTTCTTGTATCTACGAACGCCAGAATGCATAAAATTGACCTAAACGTCTCCTTTTCCTATTCTGAGTCGATTCTGCATGCTTTAAGTGTGTTTGGTGGCTCAGAACCATCAAAAAACGTTGAAATAGAGTTCAAATTCAATAAAAATCGACAAAAATACAGTTTCTAGCTAAAATGTGATGGTTTCGTTGCACTTTCCGAGCCCGTAGGGTATCTGATTGGCTTAAAAGTACAAGAAAACACTTCAAAAGTGACGTTTCTGAAGAATTTTAACAGTTTTCTTGTATCTACGAACGCCAGAATGCATAAAATTGACCTAAACGTCTCCTTTTCCTATTCTGAGTCGATTCTGCATGCTTTAAGTGTGATTGGTGGCTCAGAACCATCAAAAAACGTTGAAATATAGTTCAAATTCAATAAAAATCGACAAAAATACAGTTTCTAGCTAAAATTTGATGGTTTCGTTGCACTTTCCGAGCCCGTAGGGTATCTGATTGGCTTAAAAGTACAAGAAAACACTTCAAAAGTGACGTTTCTGAAGAATTTTAACAGTTTTCTTGTATCTACGAACGCCAGAATGCATAAAATTGACCTAAACGTCTCCTTTTCCTATTCTGAGTCGATTCTGCATGCTTTAAGTGTGTTTGGTGGCTCAGAATCATCAAAAAACGTTGAAATATAGTTCAAATTCAATAAAAATCGACAAAAATACAGTTTCTAGCTAAAATTTGATGGTTTCGTTGCACTTTCCGAGCCCGTAGGGTATCTGATTGGCTTAAAAGTACAAGAAAACACTTCAAAAGTGACGTTTCTGAAGAATTTTAACAGTTTTCTTGTATCTACGAACGCCAGAATGCATAAAATTGACCTAAACGTCTCCTTTTCCTATTCTGAGTCGATTCTGCATGCTTTAAGTGTGTTTGGTGGCTCAGAACCATCAAAAAACGTTGAAATATAGTTCAAATTCAATAAAAATCGACAAAAATACAGTTTCTAGCTAAAATTTGATGGTTTCGTTGCACTTTCCGAGCCCGTAGGGTATCTGATTGGCTTAAAAGTACAAGAAAACACTTCAAAAGTGACGTTTCTGAAGAATTTTAACAGTTTTCTTGTATCTACGAACGCCAGAATGCATAAAATTGACCTAAACGTCTCCTTTTCCTATTCTGAGTCGATTCTGCATGCTTTAAGTGTGTTTGGTGGCTCAGAACCATCAAAAAACGTTGAAATATAGTTCAAATTCAATAAAAATCGACAAAAATACAGTTTCTAGCTAAAATTTGATGGTTTCGTTGCACTTTCCGAGCCCGTAGGGTATCTGATTGGCTTAAAAGTACAAGAAAACACTTCAAAAGTGACGTTTCTGAAGAATTTTAACAGTTTTCTTGTATCTACGAACGCCAGAATGCATAAAATTGACCTAAACGTCTCCTTTTCCTATTCTGAGTCGATTCTGCATGCTTTAAGTGTGTTTGGTGGCTCAGAACCATCAAAAAACGTTGAAATATAGTTCAAATTCAATAAAAATCGACAAAAATACAGTTTCTAGCTAAAATTTGATGGTTTCGTTGCACTTTCCGAGCCCGTAGGGTATCTGATTGGCTTAAAAGTACAAGAAAACACTTCAAAAGTGACGTTTCTGAAGAATTTTAACAGTTTTCTTGTATCTACGAACGCCAGAATGCATAAAATTGACCTAAACGTCTCCTTTTCCTATTCTGAGTCGATTCTGCATGCTTTAAGTGTGTTTGGTGGCTCAGAACCATCAAAAAACGTTGAAATATAGTTCAAATTCAATAAAAATCGACAAAAATACAGTTTCTAGCTAAAATTTGATGGTTTCGTTGCACTTTCCGAGCCCGTAGGGTATCTGATTGGCTTAAAAGTACAAGAAAACACTTCAAAAGTGACGTTTCTGAAGAATTTTAACAGTTTTCTTGTATCTACGAACGCCAGAATGCATAAAATTGACCTAAACGTCTCCTTTTCCTATTCTGAGTCGATTCTGCATGCTTTAAGTGTGTTTGGTGGCTCAGAACCATCAAAAAACGTTGAAATATAGTTCAAATTCAATAAAAATCGACAAAAATACAGTTTCTAGCTAAAATTTGATGGTTTCGTTGCACTTTCCGAGCCCGTAGGGTATCTGATTGGCTTAAAAGTACAAGAAAACACTTCAAAAGTGACGTTTCTGAAGAATTTTAACAGTTTTCTTGTATCTACGAACGCCAGAATGCATAAAATTGACCTAAACGTCTCCTTTTCCTATTCTGAGTCGATTCTGCATGCTTTAAGTGTGTTTGGTGGCTCAGAACCATCAAAAAACGTTGAAATATAGTTCAAATTCAATAAAAATCGACAAAAATACAGTTTCTAGCTAAAATTTGATGGTTTCGTTGCACTTTCCGAGCCCGTAGGGTATCTGATTGGCTTAAAAGTACAAGAAAACACTTCAAAAGTGACGTTTCTGAAGAATTTTAACAGTTTTCTTGTATCTACGAACGCCAGAATGCATAAAATTGACCTAAACGTCTCCTTTTCCTATTCTGAGTCGATTCTGCATGCTTTAAGTGTGTTTGGTGGCTCAGAACCATCAAAAAACGTTGAAATATAGTTCAAATTCAATAAAAATCGACAAAAATACAATTTCTAGCTAAAATTTGATGGTTTCGTTGCACTTTCCGAGCCCGTAGGGTATCTGATTGGCTTAAAAGTACAAGAAAACACTTCAAAAGTGACGTTTCTGAAGAATTTTAACAGTTTTCTTGTATCTACGAACGCCAGAATGCATAAAATTGACCTAAACGTCTCCTTTTCCTATTCTGAGTCGATTCTGCATGCTTTGAGTGTGTTTGGTGGCTCAGAACCATCAAAAAACGTTGAAATATAGTTCAAATTCAATAAAAATCGACAAAAATACAGTTTCTAGCTAAAATTTGATGGTTTCGTTGCACTTTCCGAGCCCGTAGGGTATCTGATTGGCTTAAAAGTACAAGAAAACACTTCAAAAGTGACGTTTCTGAAGAATTTTAACAGTTTTCTTGTATCTACGAACGCCAGAATGCATAAAATTGACCTAAACGTCTCCTTTTCCTATTCTGAGTCGATTCTGCATGCTTTAAGTGTTTTTGGTGGCTCAGAACCATCAAAAAACGTTGAAATATAGTTCAAATTCAATAAAAATCGACAAAAATACAGTTTCTAGCTAAAATTTGATGGTTTCGTTGCACTTTCCGAGCCCGTAGGCTTTCTGATTGGCTTAAAAGTACAAGAAAACACTTCAAAAGTGACGTTTCTGAAGAATTTTAACAGTTTTCTTGTATCTACGAACGCCAGAATGCATAAAATTGACCTAAACGTCTCCTTTTCCTATTCTGAGTCGATTCTGCATGCTTTAAGTGTTTTTGGTGGCTCAGAACCATCAAAAAACGTTGAAATATAGTTCAAATTCAATAAAAATCGACAAAAATACAGTTTCTAGCTAAAATTTGATGGTTTCGTTGCACTTTCCGAGCCCGTAGGCTTTCTGATTGGCTTAAAAGTACAAGAAAACACTTCAAAAGTGACGTTTCTGAAGAATTTTAACAGTTTTCTTGTATCTACGAACGCCAGAATGCATAAAATTGACCTAAACGTCTCCTTTTCCTATTCTGAGTCGATTCTGCATGCTTTAAGTGTGTTTGGTGGCTCAGAACCATCAAAAAACGTTGAAATATAGTTCAAATTCAATAAAAATCGACAAAAATACAGTTTCTAGCTAAAATTTGATGGTTTCGTTGCACTTTCCGAGCCCGTAGGGTATCTGATTGGCTTAAAAGTACAAGAAAATACTTCAAAAGTGACGTTTCTGAAGAATTTTAACAGTTTTCTTGTATCTACGAACGCCAGAATGCATAAAATCGACCTAAACGTCTCCTTTTCCTATTCTGAGTCGATTCTGCATGCTTTAAGTGTGTTTGGTGGCTCAGAACCATCAAAAAAGGTTGAAATATAGTTCAAATTCAATAAAAATCGACAAAAATACAGTTTCTAGCTAAAATTTGATGGTTTCGTTGCACTTTCCGAGCCCGTAGGGTATCTGATTGGCTTAAAAGTACAAGAAAACACTTCAAAAGTGACGTTTCTGAAGAATTTTAACAGTTTTCTTGTATCTACGAACGCCAGAATGCATAAAATTGACCTAAACGTCTCCTTTTCCTATTCTGAGTCGATTCTGCATGCTTTAAGTGTGTTTGGTGGCTCAGAACCATCAAAAAACGTTGAAATAGAGTTCAAATTCAATAAAAATCGACAAAAATACAGTTTCTAGCTAAAATGTGATGGTTTCGTTGCACTTTCCGAGCCCGTAGGGTATCTGATTGGCTTAAAAGTACAAGAAAACACTTCAAAAGTGACGTTTCTGAAGAATTTTAACAGTTTTCTTGTATCTACGAACGCCAGAATGCATAAAATTGACCTAAACGTCTCCTTTTCCTATTCTGAGTCGATTCTGCATGCTTTAAGTGTGATTGGTGGCTCAGAACCATCAAAAAACGTTGAAATATAGTTCAAATTCAATAAAAATCGACAAAAATACAGTTTCTAGCTAAAATTTGATGGTTTCGTTGCACTTTCCGAGCCCGTAGGGTATCTGATTGGCTTAAAAGTACAAGAAAACACTTCAAAAGTGACGTTTCTGAAGAATTTTAACAGTTTTCTTGTATCTACGAACGCCAGAATGCATAAAATTGACCTAAACGTCTCCTTTTCCTATTCTGAGTCGATTCTGCATGCTTTAAGTGTGTTTGGTGGCTCAGAATCATCAAAAAACGTTGAAATATAGTTCAAATTCAATAAAAATCGACAAAAATACAGTTTCTAGCTAAAATTTGATGGTTTCGTTGCACTTTCCGAGCCCGTAGGGTATCTGATTGGCTTAAAAGTACAAGAAAACACTTCAAAAGTGACGTTTCTGAAGAATTTTAACAGTTTTCTTGTATCTACGAACGCCAGAATGCATAAAATTGACCTAAACGTCTCCTTTTCCTATTCTGAGTCGATTCTGCATGCTTTAAGTGTGTTTGGTGGCTCAGAACCATCAAAAAACGTTGAAATATAGTTCAAATTCAATAAAAATCGACAAAAATACAGTTTCTAGCTAAAATTTGATGGTTTCGTTGCACTTTCCGAGCCCGTAGGGTATCTGATTGGCTTAAAAGTACAAGAAAACACTTCAAAAGTGACGTTTCTGAAGAATTTTAACAGTTTTCTTGTATCTACGAACGCCAGAATGCATAAAATTGACCTAAACGTCTCCTTTTCCTATTCTGAGTCGATTCTGCATGCTTTAAGTGTGTTTGGTGGCTCAGAACCATCAAAAAACGTTGAAATATAGTTCAAATTCAATAAAAATCGACAAAAATACAGTTTCTAGCTAAAATTTGATGGTTTCGTTGCACTTTCCGAGCCCGTAGGGTATCTGATTGGCTTAAAAGTACAAGAAAACACTTCAAAAGTGACGTTTCTGAAGAATTTTAACAGTTTTCTTGTATCTACGAACGCCAGAATGCATAAAATTGACCTAAACGTCTCCTTTTCCTATTCTGAGTCGATTCTGCATGCTTTAAGTGTGTTTGGTGGCTCAGAACCATCAAAAAACGTTGAAATATAGTTCAAATTCAATAAAAATCGACAAAAATACAGTTTCTAGCTAAAATTTGATGGTTTCGTTGCACTTTCCGAGCCCGTAGGGTATCTGATTGGCTTAAAAGTACAAGAAAACACTTCAAAAGTGACGTTTCTGAAGAATTTTAACAGTTTTCTTGTATCTACGAACGCCAGAATGCATAAAATTGACCTAAACGTCTCCTTTTCCTATTCTGAGTCGATTCTGCATGCTTTAAGTGTGTTTGGTGGCTCAGAACCATCAAAAAACGTTGAAATATAGTTCAAATTCAATAAAAATCGACAAAAATACAGTTTCTAGCTAAAATTTGATGGTTTCGTTGCACTTTCCGAGCCCGTAGGGTATCTGATTGGCTTAAAAGTACAAGAAAACACTTCAAAAGTGACGTTTCTGAAGAATTTTAACAGTTTTCTTGTATCTACGAACGCCAGAATGCATAAAATTGACCTAAACGTCTCCTTTTCCTATTCTGAGTCGATTCTGCATGCTTTAAGTGTGTTTGGTGGCTCAGAACCATCAAAAAACGTTGAAATATAGTTCAAATTCAATAAAAATCGACAAAAATACAGTTTCTAGCTAAAATTTGATGGTTTCGTTGCACTTTCCGAGCCCGTAGGGTATCTGATTGGCTTAAAAGTACAAGAAAACACTTCAAAAGTGACGTTTCTGAAGAATTTTAACAGTTTTCTTGTATCTACGAACGCCAGAATGCATAAAATTGACCTAAACGTCTCCTTTTCCTATTCTGAGTCGATTCTGCATGCTTTAAGTGTGTTTGGTGGCTCAGAACCATCAAAAAACGTTGAAATATAGTTCAAATTCAATAAAAATCGACAAAAATACAGTTTCTAGCTAAAATTTGATGGTTTCGTTGCACTTTCCGAGCCCGTAGGGTATCTGATTGGCTTAAAAGTACAAGAAAACACTTCAAAAGTGACGTTTCTGAAGAATTTTAACAGTTTTCTTGTATCTACGAACGCCAGAATGCATAAAATTGACCTAAACGTCTCCTTTTCCTATTCTGAGTCGATTCTGCATGCTTTAAGTGTGTTTGGTGGCTCAGAACCATCAAAAAACGTTGAAATATAGTTCAAATTCAATAAAAATCGACAAAAATACAATTTCTAGCTAAAATTTGATGGTTTCGTTGCACTTTCCGAGCCCGTAGGGTATCTGATTGGCTTAAAAGTACAAGAAAACACTTCAAAAGTGACGTTTCTGAAGAATTTTAACAGTTTTCTTGTATCTACGAACGCCAGAATGCATAAAATTGACCTAAACGTCTCCTTTTCCTATTCTGAGTCGATTCTGCATGCTTTGAGTGTGTTTGGTGGCTCAGAACCATCAAAAAACGTTGAAATATAGTTCAAATTCAATAAAAATCGACAAAAATACAGTTTCTAGCTAAAATTTGATGGTTTCGTTGCACTTTCCGAGCCCGTAGGGTATCTGATTGGCTTAAAAGTACAAGAAAACACTTCAAAAGTGACGTTTCTGAAGAATTTTAACAGTTTTCTTGTATCTACGAACGCCAGAATGCATAAAATTGACCTAAACGTCTCCTTTTCCTATTCTGAGTCGATTCTGCATGCTTTAAGTGTTTTTGGTGGCTCAGAACCATCAAAAAACGTTGAAATATAGTTCAAATTCAATAAAAATCGACAAAAATACAGTTTCTAGCTAAAATTTGATGGTTTCGTTGCACTTTCCGAGCCCGTAGGCTTTCTGATTGGCTTAAAAGTACAAGAAAACACTTCAAAAGTGACGTTTCTGAAGAATTTTAACAGTTTTCTTGTATCTACGAACGCCAGAATGCATAAAATTGACCTAAACGTCTCCTTTTCCTATTCTGAGTCGATTCTGCATGCTTTAAGTGTGTTTGGTGGCTCAGAACCATCAAAAAACGTTGAAATATAGTTCAAATTCAATAAAAATCGACAAAAATACAGTTTCTAGCTAAAATTTGATGGTTTCGTTGCACTTTCCGAGCCCGTAGGGTATCTGATTGGCTTAAAAGTACAAGAAAATACTTCAAAAGTGACGTTTCTGAAGAATTTTAACAGTTTTCTTGTATCTACGAACGCCAGAATGCATAAAATCGACCTAAACGTCTCCTTTTCCTATTCTGAGTCGATTCTGCATGCTTTAAGTGTGTTTGGTGGCTCAGAACCATCAAAAAAGGTTGAAATATAGTTCAAATTCAATAAAAATCGACAAAAATACAGTTTCTAGCTAAAATTTGATGGTTTCGTTGCACTTTCCGAGCCCGTAGGGTATCTGATTGGCTTAAAAGTACAAGAAAACACTTCAAAAGTGACGTTTCTGAAGAATTTTAACAGTTTTCTTGTATCTACGAACGCCAGAATGCATAAAATTGACCTAAACGTCTCCTTTTCCTATTCTGAGTCGATTCTGCATGCTTTAAGTGTGTTTGGTGGCTCAGAACCATCAAAAAACGTTGAAATAGAGTTCAAATTCAATAAAAATCGACAAAAATACAGTTTCTAGCTAAAATGTGATGGTTTCGTTGCACTTTCCGAGCCCGTAGGGTATCTGATTGGCTTAAAAGTACAAGAAAACACTTCAAAAGTGACGTTTCTGAAGAATTTTAACAGTTTTCTTGTATCTACGAACGCCAGAATGCATAAAATTGACCTAAACGTCTCCTTTTCCTATTCTGAGTCGATTCTGCATGCTTTAAGTGTGATTGGTGGCTCAGAACCATCAAAAAACGTTGAAATATAGTTCAAATTCAATAAAAATCGACAAAAATACAGTTTCTAGCTAAAATTTGATGGTTTCGTTGCACTTTCCGAGCCCGTAGGGTATCTGATTGGCTTAAAAGTACAAGAAAACACTTCAAAAGTGACGTTTCTGAAGAATTTTAACAGTTTTCTTGTATCTACGAACGCCAGAATGCATAAAATTGACCTAAACGTCTCCTTTTCCTATTCTGAGTCGATTCTGCATGCTTTAAGTGTGTTTGGTGGCTCAGAATCATCAAAAAACGTTGAAATATAGTTCAAATTCAATAAAAATCGACAAAAATACAGTTTCTAGCTAAAATTTGATGGTTTCGTTGCACTTTCCGAGCCCGTAGGGTATCTGATTGGCTTAAAAGTACAAGAAAACACTTCAAAAGTGACGTTTCTGAAGAATTTTAACAGTTTTCTTGTATCTACGAACGCCAGAATGCATAAAATTGACCTAAACGTCTCCTTTTCCTATTCTGAGTCGATTCTGCATGCTTTAAGTGTGTTTGGTGGCTCAGAACCATCAAAAAACGTTGAAATATAGTTCAAATTCAATAAAAATCGACAAAAATACAGTTTCTAGCTAAAATTTGATGGTTTCGTTGCACTTTCCGAGCCCGTAGGGTATCTGATTGGCTTAAAAGTACAAGAAAACACTTCAAAAGTGACGTTTCTGAAGAATTTTAACAGTTTTCTTGTATCTACGAACGCCAGAATGCATAAAATTGACCTAAACGTCTCCTTTTCCTATTCTGAGTCGATTCTGCATGCTTTAAGTGTGTTTGGTGGCTCAGAACCATCAAAAAACGTTGAAATATAGTTCAAATTCAATAAAAATCGACAAAAATACAGTTTCTAGCTAAAATTTGATGGTTTCGTTGCACTTTCCGAGCCCGTAGGGTATCTGATTGGCTTAAAAGTACAAGAAAACACTTCAAAAGTGACGTTTCTGAAGAATTTTAACAGTTTTCTTGTATCTACGAACGCCAGAATGCATAAAATTGACCTAAACGTCTCCTTTTCCTATTCTGAGTCGATTCTGCATGCTTTAAGTGTGTTTGGTGGCTCAGAACCATCAAAAAACGTTGAAATATAGTTCAAATTCAATAAAAATCGACAAAAATACAGTTTCTAGCTAAAATTTGATGGTTTCGTTGCACTTTCCGAGCCCGTAGGGTATCTGATTGGCTTAAAAGTACAAGAAAACACTTCAAAAGTGACGTTTCTGAAGAATTTTAACAGTTTTCTTGTATCTACGAACGCCAGAATGCATAAAATTGACCTAAACGTCTCCTTTTCCTATTCTGAGTCGATTCTGCATGCTTTAAGTGTGTTTGGTGGCTCAGAACCATCAAAAAACGTTGAAATATAGTTCAAATTCAATAAAAATCGACAAAAATACAGTTTCTAGCTAAAATTTGATGGTTTCGTTGCACTTTCCGAGCCCGTAGGGTATCTGATTGGCTTAAAAGTACAAGAAAACACTTCAAAAGTGACGTTTCTGAAGAATTTTAACAGTTTTCTTGTATCTACGAACGCCAGAATGCATAAAATTGACCTAAACGTCTCCTTTTCCTATTCTGAGTCGATTCTGCATGCTTTAAGTGTGTTTGGTGGCTCAGAACCATCAAAAAACGTTGAAATATAGTTCAAATTCAATAAAAATCGACAAAAATACAATTTCTAGCTAAAATTTGATGGTTTCGTTGCACTTTCCGAGCCCGTAGGGTATCTGATTGGCTTAAAAGTACAAGAAAACACTTCAAAAGTGACGTTTCTGAAGAATTTTAACAGTTTTCTTGTATCTACGAACGCCAGAATGCATAAAATTGACCTAAACGTCTCCTTTTCCTATTCTGAGTCGATTCTGCATGCTTTGAGTGTGTTTGGTGGCTCAGAACCATCAAAAAACGTTGAAATATAGTTCAAATTCAATAAAAATCGACAAAAATACAGTTTCTAGCTAAAATTTGATGGTTTCGTTGCACTTTCCGAGCCCGTAGGGTATCTGATTGGCTTAAAAGTACAAGAAAACACTTCAAAAGTGACGTTTCTGAAGAATTTTAACAGTTTTCTTGTATCTACGAACGCCAGAATGCATAAAATTGACCTAAACGTCTCCTTTTCCTATTCTGAGTCGATTCTGCATGCTTTAAGTGTTTTTGGTGGCTCAGAACCATCAAAAAACGTTGAAATATAGTTCAAATTCAATAAAAATCGACAAAAATACAGTTTCTAGCTAAAATTTGATGGTTTCGTTGCACTTTCCGAGCCCGTAGGCTTTCTGATTGGCTTAAAAGTACAAGAAAACACTTCAAAAGTGACGTTTCTGAAGAATTTTAACAGTTTTCTTGTATCTACGAACGCCAGAATGCATAAAATTGACCTAAACGTCTCCTTTTCCTATTCTGAGTCGATTCTGCATGCTTTAAGTGTGTTTGGTGGCTCAGAACCATCAAAAAACGTTGAAATATAGTTCAAATTCAATAAAAATCGACAAAAATACAGTTTCTAGCTAAAATTTGATGGTTTCGTTGCACTTTCCGAGCCCGTAGGGTATCTGATTGGCTTAAAAGTACAAGAAAATACTTCAAAAGTGACGTTTCTGAAGAATTTTAACAGTTTTCTTGTATCTACGAACGCCAGAATGCATAAAATCGACCTAAACGTCTCCTTTTCCTATTCTGAGTCGATTCTGCATGCTTTAAGTGTGTTTGGTGGCTCAGAACCATCAAAAAAGGTTGAAATATAGTTCAAATTCAATAAAAATCGACAAAAATACAGTTTCTAGCTAAAATTTGATGGTTTCGTTGCACTTTCCGAGCCCGTAGGGTATCTGATTGGCTTAAAAGTACAAGAAAACACTTCAAAAGTGACGTTTCTGAAGAATTTTAACAGTTTTCTTGTATCTACGAACGCCAGAATGCATAAAATTGACCTAAACGTCTCCTTTTCCTATTCTGAGTCGATTCTGCATGCTTTAAGTGTGTTTGGTGGCTCAGAACCATCAAAAAACGTTGAAATATAGTTCAAATTCAATAAAAATCGACAAAAATACAGTTTCTAGCTAAAATTTGATGGTTTCGTTGCACTTTCCGAGCCCGTAGGGTATCTGATTGGCTTAAAAGTACAAGAAAACACTTCAAAAGTGACGTTTCTGAAGAATTTTAACAGTTTTCTTGTATCTACGAACGCCAGAATGCATAAAATTGACCTAAACGTCTCCTTTTCCTATTCTGAGTCGATTCTGCATGCTTTAAGTGTGTTTGGTGGCTCAGAACCATCAAAAAACGTTGAAATATAGTTCAAATTCAATAAAAATCGACAAAAATACAGTTTCTAGCTAAAATTTGATGGTTTCGTTGCACTTTCCGAGCCCGTAGGGTATCTGATTGGCTTAAAAGTACAAGAAAACACTTCAAAAGTGACGTTTCTGAAGAATTTTAACAGTTTTCTTGTATCTACGAACGCCAGAATGCATAAAATTGACCTAAACGTCTCCTTTTCCTATTCTGAGTCGATTCTGCATGCTTTAAGTGTGTTTGGTGGCTCAGAACCATCAAAAAACGTTGAAATATAGTTCAAATTCAATAAAAATCGACAAAAATACAGTTTCTAGCTAAAATTTGATGGTTTCGTTGCACTTTCCGAGCCCGTAGGGTATCTGATTGGCTTAAAAGTACAAGAAAACACTTCAAAAGTGACGTTTCTGAAGAATTTTAACAGTTTTCTTGTATCTACGAACGCCAGAATGCATAAAATTGACCTAAACGTCTCCTTTTCCTATTCTGAGTCGATTCTGCATGCTTTAAGTGTGTTTGGTGGCTCAGAACCATCAGAAAACGTTGAAATATAGTTCAAATTCAATAAAAATCGACAAAAATACAGTTTCTAGCTAAAATTTGATGGTTTCGTTGCACTTTCCGAGCCCGTAGGGTATCTGATTGGCTTAAAAGTACAAGAAAACACTTCAAAAGTGACGTTTCTGAAGAATTTTAACAGTTTTCTTGTATCTACGAACGCCAGAATGTATAAAATTGACCTAAACGTCTCCTTTTCCTATTCTGAGTCGATTCTGCATGCTTTAAGTGTGTTTGGTGGCTCAGAACCATCAAAAAACCTTGAAATATAGTTCAAATTCAATAAAAATCGACAAAAATACAGTTTCTAGCTAAAATTTGATGGTTTCGTTGCACTTTCCGAGTCCGTAGGGTATCTGATTGGCTTAAAAGTACAAGAAAACACTTCAAAAGTGACGTTTCTGAAGAATTTTAACAGTTTTCTTGTATCTACGAACGCCAGAATGCATAAAATTGACCTAAACGTCTCCTTTTCCTATTCTGAGTCGATTCTGCATGCTTTAAGTGTGTTTGGTGGCTCAGAACCATCAAAAAACGTTGAAATATAGTTCAAATTCAATAAAAATCGACAAAAATACAGTTTCTAGCTAAAATTTGATGGTTTCGTTGCACTTTCCGAGCCCGTAGGGTATCTGATTGGCTTAAAAGTACAAGAAAACACTTCAAAAGTGACGTTTCTGAAGAATTTTAACAGTTTTCTTGTATCTACGAACGCCAGAATGCATAAAATTGACCTAAACGTCTCCTTTTCCTATTCTGAGTCGATTCTGCATGCTTTAAGTGTGTTTGGTGGCTCAGAACCATCAAAAAACGTTGAAATATAGTTCAAATTCAATAAAAATCGACAAAAATACAGTTTCTAACTAAAATTTGATGGTTTCGTTGCACTTTCCGAGCCCGTAGGGTATCTGATTGGCTTAAAAGTACAAGAAAACACTTCAAAAGTGACGTTTCTGAAGAATTTTAACAGTTTTCTTGTATCTACGAACGCCAGAATGCATAAAATTGACCTAAACGTCTCCTTTTCCTATTCTGAGTCGATTCTGCATGCTTTAAGTGTGTTTGGTGGCTCAGAACCATCAAAAAACGTTGAAATATAGTTCAAATTCAATAAAAATCGACAAAAATACAGTTTCTAGCTAAAATTTGATGGTTTCGTTGCACTTTCCGAGCCCGTAGGGTATCTGATTGGCTTAAAAGTACAAGAAAACACTTCAAAAGTGACGTTTCTGAAGAATTTTAACAGTTTTCTTGTATCTACGAACGCCAGAATGCATAAAATTGACCTAAACGTCTCCTTTTCCTATTCTGAGTCGATTCTGCATGCTTTAAGTGTGTTTGGTGGCTCAGAACCATCAAAAAACGTTGAAATATAGTTCAAATTCAATAAAAATCGACAAAAATACAGTTTGTAGCTAAAATTTGATGGTTTCGTTGCACTTTCCGAGCCCGCAGGGTATCTGATTGGCTTAAAAGTACAAGAAAACACTTCAAAAGTGACGTTCCTGAAGAATTTTAACAGTTTTCTTGTATCTACGAACGCCAGAATGCATAAAATTGACCTAAACGTCTCCTTTTCCTATTCTGAGTCGATTCTGCATGCTTTAAGTATGTTTGGTGGCTCAGAACCATCAAAAAACGTTGAAATATAGTTCAAATTCAATAAAAATCGACAAAAATACAGTTTCTAGCTAAAATTTGATGGTTTCGTTGCACTTTCCGAGCCCGTTGGGTATCTGATTGGCTTAAAAGTACAAGAAAACACTTCAAAAGTGACGTTTCTGAAGAATTTTAACAGTTTTCTTGTATCTACGAACGCCAGAATGCATAAAATTGACCTAACCGTCTCCTTTTCCTATTCTGAGTCGATTCTGCATGCTTTAAGTGTGTTTGGTGGCTCAGAACCATCAAAAAACTTTGAAATATAGTTCAAATTCAATAAAAATCGACAAAAATACAGTTTCTAGCTAAAATTTGATGGTTTCGTTGCACTTTCCGAGCCCGTAGGGTATCTGATTGGCTTAAAAGTACAAGAAAACACTTCAAAAGTGACGTTTCTGAAGAATTTTAACAGTTTTCTTGTATCTACGAACGCCAGAATGCATAAAATTGACCTAAACTTCTCCTTTTCCTATTCTGAGTCGATTCTGCATGCTTTAAGTGTGTTTGGTGGCTCAGAACCATCAAAAAACGTTGAAATATAGTTGAAATTCAATAAAAATCGACAAAAATACAGTTTCTAGCTAAAATTTGATGGTTTCGTTGCACTTTCCGAGACCGTAGGTTATCTGATTGGCTTAAAAGTACAAGAAAACACTTCAAAAGTGACGTTTCTGAAGAATTTTAACAGTTTTCTTGTATCTACGAACGCCAGAATGCATAAAATTGACCTAAACGTCTCCTTTTCCTATTCTGAGTGGATTCTGCATGCTTTAAGTGTGTTTGGTGGCTCAGAACCATCAAAAAACGTTGAAATATAGTTCAAATTCAATAAAAATCGACAAAAATACAGTTTCTAGCTAAAATTTGATGGTTTCGTTGCACTTTCCGAGCCCGTAGGGTATCTGATTGGCTTAAAAGTACAAGAAAACACTTCAAAAGTGACGTTTCTGAAGAATTTTAACAGTTTTCTTGTATCTACGAACGCCAGAATGCATAAAATTGACCTAAACGTCTCCTTTTCCTATTCTGAGTCGATTCTGCATGCTTTAAGTGTGTTTGGTGGCTCAGAACCATCAAAAAACGTTGAAATATAGTTCAAATTCAATATAAATCGACAAAAATACAGTTTCTAGCTAAAATTTGATGGTTTCGTTGCACTTTCCGAGCCCGTTGGGTATCTGATTGGCTTAAAAGTACAAGAAAACACTTCAAAAGTGACGTTTCTGAAGAATTTTAACAGTTTTCTTGTATCTACGAACGGCAGAATGCATAAAATTGACCTAAACGTCTCCTTTTCCTATTCTGAGTCGATTCTGCATGCTTTAAGTGTGTTTGGTGGCTCAGAACCATCAAAAAACGTTGAAATATAGTTCAAATTCAATAAAAATCGACAAAAATACAGTTTCTAGCTAAAATTTGATGGTTTCGTTGCACTTTCCGAGCCCGTAGGGTATCTGATTGCCTTAAAAGTACAAGAAAACACTTCAAAAGTGACGTTTCTGAAGAATTTTAACAGTTTTCTTGTATCTACGAACGCCAGAATGCATAAAATTGACCTAAACGTCTCCTTTTCCTATTCTGAGTCGATTCTGCATGCTTTAAGTGTGTTTGGTGGCTCAGAACCATCAAAAAACGTTGAAATATAGTTCAAATTCAATAAAAATCGACAAAAATACAGTTTCTAGCTAAAATTTGATGGTTTCGTTGCACTTTCCGAGCCCGTAGGGTATCTGATTGGGTTAAAAGTACAAGAAAACACTTCAAAAGTCACGTTTCTGAAGAATTTTAACAGTTTTCTTGTATCTACGAACGCCAGAATGCATAAAATTGACCTAAACGTCTCCTTTTCCTATTCTGAGTCGATTCTGCATGCTTTAAGTGTGTTTGGTGGCTCAGAACCATCAAAAAACGTTGAAATATAGTTCAAATTCAATAAAAATCGACAAAAATACAGTTTCTAGCTAAAATTTGATGGTTTCGTTGCACTTTCCGAGCCCGTAGGTTATCTGATTGGCTTAAAAGTACAAGAAAACACTTCAAAAGTGATGTTTCTGAAGAATTTTAACAGTTTTCTTGTATCTACGAACGCCAGAATGCATAAAATTGACCTAAACGTCTCCTTTTCCTATTCTGAGTCGATTCTGCATGCTTTAAGTGTGTTTGGTGGCTCAGAACCATCAAAAAACGTTGAAATATAGTTCAAATTCAATAAAAATCGACAAAAATACAGTTTCTAGCTAAAATTTTATGGTTTCGTTGCACTTTCCGAGCCCGTAGGGTATCTGATTGGCTTAAAAGTACAAGAAAACACTTCAAAAGTGACGTTTCTGAAGAATTTTAACAGTTTTCTTGTATCTACGAACGCCAGAATGCATAAAATTGACCTAAACGTCTCCTTTTCCTATTCTGAGTCGATTCTGCATGCTTTAAGTGTGTTTGGTGGCTCAGAACCATCAAAAAACGTTGAAATATAGTTCAAATTCAATATAAATCGACAAAAATACAGTTTCTAGCTAAAATTTGATGGTTTCGTTGCACTTTCCGAGCCCGTAGGGTATCTGATTGGCTTAAAAGTACAAGAAAACACTTCAAAAGTGACGTTTCTGAAGAATTTTAACAGTTTTCTTGTATCTACGAACGCCAGAATGCATAAAATTGACCTAAACGTCTCCTTTTCCTATTCTGAGTCGATTCTGCATGCTTTAAGTGTGTTTGGTGGCTCAGAACCATCAAAAAACGTTGAAATATAGTTCAAATTCAATAAAAATCGACAAAAATACAGTTTCTAGCTAAAATTTGATGGTTTCGTTGCACTTTCCGAGCCCGTAGGGTATCTGATTGGCTTAAAAGTACAAGAAAACACTTCAAAAGTGACGTTTCTGAAGAATTTTAACAGTTTTCTTGTATCTACGAACGCCAGAATGCATAAAATTGACCTAAACGTCTCCTTTTCCTATTCTGAGTCGATTCTGCATGCTTTAAGTGTGTTTGGTGGCTCAGAACCATCAAAAAACGTTGAAATATAGTTCAAATTCAATAAAAATCGACAAAAATACAGTTTCTAGCTAAAATTTGATGGTTTCGTTGCACTTTCCGAGCCCGTAGGGTATCTGATTGGGTTAAAAGTACAAGAAAACACTTCAAAAGTGACGTTTCTGAAGAATTTTAACAGTTTTCTTGTATCTACGAACGCCAGAATGCATAAAATTGACCTAAACGTCTCCTTTTCCTATTCTGAGTCGATTCTGCATGCTTTAAGTGTGTTTGGTGGCTCAGAACCATCAAAAAACGTTGAAATATAGTTCAAATTCAATAAAAATCGACAAAAATACAGTTTCTAGCTAAAATTTGATGGTTTCGTTGCACTTTCCGAGCCCGTAGGGTATCTGATTGGCTTAAAAGTACAAGAAAACACTTCAAAAGTGACGTTTCTGAAGAATTTTAACAGTTTTCTTGTATCTACGAACGCCAGAATGCATAAAATTGACCTAAACGTCTCCATTTCCTATTCTGAGTCGATTCTGCATGCTTTAAGTGTGTTTGGTGGCTCAGAACCATCAAAAAACGTTGAAAAATAGTTCAAATTCAATAAAAATCGACAAAAATACAGTTTCTAGCTAAAATTTGATGGTTTCGTTGCACTTTCCGAGCCCGTAGGGTATCTGATTGGCTTAAAAGTACAAGAAAACACTTCAAAAGTGACGTTTCTGAAGAATTTTAACAGTTTTCTTGTATCTACGAACGCCAGAATGCATAAAATTGACCTAAACGTCTCCTTTTAATATTCTGAGTCGATTCTGCATGCTTTAAGTGTGTTTGGTGGCTCAGAACCATCAAAAAACGTTGAAATATAGTTCAAATTCAATAAAAATCGACAAAAATACAGTTTCTAGCTAAAATTTGATGGTTTCGTTGCATTTCCCGAGCCCGTAGGGTATCTGATTGGCTTAAAAGTACAAGAAAACACTTCAAAAGTGACGTTTCTGAAGAATTTTAACAGTTTTCTTGTATCTACGAACGCCAGAATGCATAAAATTGACCTAAACGTCTCCTTTTCCTATTCTGAGTCGATTCTGCATGCTTTAAGTGTGTTTGGTGGCTCAGAACCATCAAAAAACGTTGAAATATAGTTCAAATTCAATAAAAATCGACAAAAATACAGTTTCTAGCTAAAATTTGATGGTTTCGTTGCACTTTCCGAGCCCGTAGGGTATCTGATTGGCTTAAAAGTACAAGAAAACACTTCAAAAGTGACGTTTCTGAAGAATTTTAACAGTTTTCTTGTATCTACGAACGCCAGAATGCATAAAATTGACCTAAACGTCTCCTTTTCCTATTCTGAGTCGATTCTGCATGCTTTAAGTGTGTTTGGTGGCTCAGAACCATCAAAAAACGTTGAAATATAGTTCAAATTCAATAAAAATCGACAAAAATACAGTTTCTAGCTTATATTTGATGGTTTCGTTGCACTTTCCGAGCCCGTAGGGTATCTGATTGGCTTAAAAGTACAAGAAAACACTTCAAAAGTGACGTTTCTGAAGAATTTTAACAGTTTTCTTGTATCTACGAACGCCAGAATGCATAAAATTGACCTAAACGTCTCCTTTTCCTATTCTGAGTCGATTCTGCATGCTTTAAGTGTGTTTGGTGGCTCAGAACCATCAAAAAACGTTGAAATATAGTTCAAATTCAATAAAAATCGACAAAAATACAGTTTCTAGCTAAAATTTTATGGTTTCGTTGCACTTTCCGAGCCCGTAGGGTATCTGATTGGCTTAAAAGTACAAGAAAACACTTCAAAAGTGACGTTTCTGAAGAATTTTAACAGTTTTCTTGTATCTACGAACGCCAGAATGCATAGAATTGACCTAAACGTCTCCATTTCCTATTCTGAGTCGATTCTGCATGCTTTAAGTGTGTTTGGTGGCTCAGAACCATCAAAAAACGTTGAAAAATAGTTCAAATTCAATAAAAATCGACAAAAATACAGTTTCTAGCTAAAATTTGATGGTTTCGTTGCACTTTCCGAGCCCGTAGGGTATCTGATTGGCTTAAAAGTACAAGAAAACACTTCAAAAGTGACGTTTCTGAAGAATTTTAACAGTTTTCTTGTATCTACGAACGCCAGAATGCATAAAATTGACCTAAACGTCTCCTTTTCCTATTCTGAGTCGATTCTGCATGCTTTAAGTGTGTTTGGTGGCTCAGAACCATCAAAAAACGTTGAAATATAGTTCAAATTCAATAAAAATCGACAAAAATACAGTTTCTAGCTAAAATTTGATGGTTTCGTTGCACTTTCCGAGCCCGTAGGGTATCTGATTGGCTTAAAAGTACAAGAAAACACTTCAAAAGTGACGTTTCTGAAGAATTTTAACAGTTTTCTTGTATCTACGAACGCCAGAATGCATAAAATTGACCTAAACGTCTCCTTTTCCTATTCTGAGTCGATTCTGCATGCTTTAAGTGTGTTTGGTGGCTCAGAACCATCAAAAAACGTTGAAATATAGTTCAAATTCAATAAAAATCGACAAAAATACAGTTTCTAGCTAAAATTTGATGGTTTCGTTGCACTTTCCGAGCCCGTAGGGTATCTGATTGGCTTAAAAGTACAAGAAAACACTTCAAAAGTGACGTTTCTGAAGAATTTTAACAGTTTTCTTGTATCTACGAACGCCAGAATGCATAAAATTGACCTAAACGTCTCCATTTCCTATTCTGAGTCGATTCTGCATGCTTTAAGTGTGTTTGGTGGCTCAGAACCATCAAAAAACGTTGAAAAATAGTTCAAATTCAATAAAAATCGACAAAAATACAGTTTCTAGCTAAAATTTGATGGTTTCGTTGCACTTTCCGAGCCCGTAGGGTATCTGATTGGCTTAAAAGTACAAGAAAACACTTCAAAAGTGACGTTTCTGAAGAATTTTAACAGTTTTCTTGTATCTACGAACGCCAGAATGCATAAAATTGACCTAAACGTCTCCTTTTAATATTCTGAGTCGATTCTGCATGCTTTAAGTGTGTTTGGTGGCTCAGAACCATCAAAAAACGTTGAAATATAGTTCAAATTCAATAAAAATCGACAAAAATACAGTTTCTAGCTAAAATTTGATGGTTTCGTTGCATTTCCCGAGCCCGTAGGGTATCTGATTGGCTTAAAAGTACAAGAAAACACTTCAAAAGTGACGTTTCTGAAGAATTTTAACAGTTTTCTTGTATCTACGAACGCCAGAATGCATAAAATTGACCTAAACGTCTCCTTTTCCTATTCTGAGTCGATTCTGCATGCTTTAAGTGTGTTTGGTGGCTCAGAACCATCAAAAAACGTTGAAATATAGTTCAAATTCAATAAAAATCGACAAAAATACAGTTTCTAGCTAAAATTTGATGGTTTCGTTGCACTTTCCGAGCCCGTAGGGTATCTGATTGGCTTAAAAGTACAAGAAAACACTTCAAAAGTGACGTTTCTGAAGAATTTTAACAGTTTTCTTGTATCTACGAACGCCAGAATGCATAAAATTGACCTAAACGTCTCCTTTTCCTATTCTGAGTCGATTCTGCATGCTTTAAGTGTGTTTGGTGGCTCAGAACCATCAAAAAACGTTGAAATATAGTTCAAATTCAATAAAAATCGACAAAAATACAGTTTCTAGCTTATATTTGATGGTTTCGTTGCACTTTCCGAGCCCGTAGGGTATCTGATTGGCTTAAAAGTACAAGAAAACACTTCAAAAGTGACGTTTCTGAAGAATTTTAACAGTTTTCTTGTATCTACGAACGCCAGAATGCATAAAATTGACCTAAACGTCTCCTTTTCCTATTCTGAGTCGATTCTGCATGCTTTAAGTGTGTTTGGTGGCTCAGAACCATCAAAAAACGTTGAAATATAGTTCAAATTCAATAAAAATCGACAAAAATACAGTTTCTAGCTAAAATTTTATGGTTTCGTTGCACTTTCCGAGCCCGTAGGGTATCTGATTGGCTTAAAAGTACAAGAAAACACTTCAAAAGTGACGTTTCTGAAGAATTTTAACAGTTTTCTTGTATCTACGAACGCCAGAATGCATAGAATTGACCTAAACGTCTCCATTTCCTATTCTGAGTCGATTCTGCATGCTTTAAGTGTGTTTGGTGGCTCAGAACCATCAAAAAACGTTGAAAAATAGTTCAAATTCAATAAAAATCGACAAAAATACAGTTTCTAGCTAAAATTTGATGGTTTCGTTGCACTTTCCGAGCCCGTAGGGTATCTGATTGGCTTAAAAGTACAAGAAAACACTTCAAAAGTGACGTTTCTGAAGAATTTTAACAGTTTTCTTGTATCTACGAACGCCAGAATGCATAAAATTGACCTAAACGTCTCCTTTTCCTATTCTGAGTCGATTCTGCATGCTTTAAGTGTGTTTGGTGGCTCAGAACCATCAAAAAACGTTGAAATATAGTTCAAATTCAATAAAAATCGACAAAAATACAGTTTCTAGCTAAAATTTGATGGTTTCGTTGCACTTTCCGAGCCCGTAGGGTATCTGATTGGCTTAAAAGTACAAGAAAACACTTCAAAAGTGACGTTTCTGAAGAATTTTAACAGTTTTCTTGTATCTACGAACGCCAGAATGCATAAAATTGACCTAAACGTCTCCTTTTCCTATTCTGAGTCGATTCTGCATGCTTTAAGTGTGTTTGGTGGCTCAGAACCATCAAAAAACGTTGAAATATAGTTCAAATTCAATATAAATCGTCAAAAATACAGTTTCTAGCTAAAATTTGATGGTTTCGTTGCACTTTCCGAGCCCGTAGGGTATCTGATTGGCTTAAAAGTACAAGAAAACACTTCAAAAGTGACGTTTCTGAAGAATTTTAACAGTTTTCTTGTATCTACGAACGCCAGAATGCATAAAATTGACCTAAACGTCTCCTTTTCCTATTCTGAGTCGATTCTGCATGCTTTAAGTGTGTTTGGTGGCTCAGAACCATCAAAAAACGTTGAAATATAGTTCAAATTCAATAAAAATCGACAAAAATACAGTTTCTAGCTAAAATTTGATGGTTTCGTTGCACTTTCCGAGCCCGTAGGGTATCTGATTGGCTTAAAAGTACAAGAAAACACTTCAAAAGTGACGTTTCTGAAGAATTTTAACAGTTTTCTTGTATCTACGAACGCCAGAATGCATAAAATTGACCTAAACGTCTCCTTTTCCTATTCTGAGTCGATTCTGCATGCTTTAAGTGTGTTTGGTGGCTCAGAACCATCAAAAAACGTTGAAATATAGTTCAAATTCAATAAAAATCGACAAAAATACAGTTTCTAGCTAAAATTTGATGGTTTCGTTGCACTTTCCGAGCCCGTAGGGTATCTGATTGGGTTAAAAGTACAAGAAAACACTTCAAAAGTGACGTTTCTGAAGAATTTTAACAGTTTTCTTGTATCTACGAACGCCAGAATGCATAAAATTGACCTAAACGTCTCCTTTTCCTATTCTGAGTCGATTCTGCATGCTTTAAGTGTGTTTGGTGGCTCAGAACCATCAAAAAACGTTGAAATATAGTTCAAATTCAATAAAAATCGACAAAAATACAGTTTCTAGCTAAAATTTGATGGTTTCGTTGCACTTTCCGAGCCCGTAGGGTATCTGATTGGCTTAAAAGTACAAGAAAACACTTCAAAAGTGACGTTTCTGAAGAATTTTAACAGTTTTCTTGTATCTACGAACGCCAGAATGCATAAAATTGACCTAAACGTCTCCTTTTCCTATTCTGAGTCGATTCTGCATGCTTTAAGTGTGTTTGGTGGCTTAGAACCATCAAAAAACGTTGAAATATAGTTCAAATTCAATAAAAATCGACAAAAATACAGTTTCTAGCTAAAATTTGATGGTTTCGTTGCACTTTCCGAGCCCGTAGGGTATCTGATTGGCTTAAAAGTACAAGAAAACACTTCAAAAGTGACGTTTCTGAAGAATTTTAACAGTTTTCTTGTATCTACGAACGCCAGAATGCATAAAATTGACCTAAACGTCTCCTTTTCCTATTCTGAGTCGATTCTGCATGCTTTAAGTGTGTTTGGTGGCTCAGAACCATCAAAAAACGTTGAAAAATAGTTCAAATTCAATAAAAATCGACAAAAATACAGTTTCTAGCTAAAATTTGATGGTTTCGTTGCACTTTCCGAGCGCGTAGGGTATCTGATTGGCTTAAAAGTACAAGAAAACACTTCAAAAGTGACGTTTCTGAAGAATTTTAACAGTTTTCTTGTATCTACGAACGCCAGAATGCATAAAATTGACCTAAACGTCTCCTTTTCCTATTCTGAGTCGATTCTGCATGCTTTAAGTGTGTTTGGTGGCTCAGAACCATCAAAAAACGTTGAAATATAGTTCAAATTCAATAAAAATCGACAAAAATACAGTTTCTAGCTAAAATTTGATGGTTTCGTTGCACTTTCCGAGCCCGTAGGGTATCTGATTGGCTTAAAAGTACAAGAAAACACTTCAAAAGTGACGTTTCTGAAGAATTTTAACAGTTTTCTTGTATCTACGAACGCCACAATGCATAAAATTGACCTAAACGTCTCCTTTTCCTATTCTGAGTCGATTCTGCATGCTTTAAGTGTGTTTGGTGGCTCAGAACCATCAAAAAACGTTGAAATATAGTTCAAATTCAATAAAAATCGACAAAAATACAGTTTCTAGCTAAAATTTGATGGTTTCGTTGCACTTTCCGAGCCCATAGGGTATCTGATTGGCTTAAAAGTACAAGAAAACACTTCAAAAGTGACGTTTCTGAAGAATTTTAACAGTTTTCTTGTATCTACGAACGCCAGAATGCATAAAATTGACCTAAACGTCTCCTTTTCCTATTCTGAGTCGATTCTGCATGCTTTAAGTGTGTTTGGTGGCTCAGAACCATCAAAAAACGTTGAAATATAGTTCAAATTCAATAAAAATCGACAAAAATACAGTTTCTAGCTAAAATTTGATGGTTTCGTTGCACTTTCCGAGCCCGTAGGGTATCTGATTGGCTTAAAAGTACAAGAAAACACTTCAAAAGTGACGTTTCTGAAGAATTTTAACAGTTTTCTTGTATCTACGAACGCCAGAATGCATAAAATTGACCTAAACGTCTCCTTTTCCTATTCTGAGTCGATTCTGCATGCTTTAAGTGTGTTTGGTGGCTCAGAACCATCAAAAAACGTTGAAAAATAGTTCAAATTCAATAAAAATCGACAAAAATACAGTTTCTAGCTAAAATTTGATGGTTTCGTTGCACTTTCCGAGCCCGTAGGGTATCTGATTGGCTTAAAAGTACAAGAAAACACTTCAAAAGTGACGTTTCTGAAGAATTTTAACAGTTTTCTTGTATCTACGAACGCCAGAATGCATAAAATTGACCTAAACGTCTCCTTTTCCTATTCTGAGTCGATTCTGCATGCTTTAAGTGTGTTTGGTGGCTCAGAACCATCAAAAAACGTTGAAATATAGTTCAAATTCAATAAAAATCGACAAAAATACAGTTTCTAGCTAAAATTTGATGGTTTCGTTGCACTTTCCGAGCCCGTAGGGTATCTGATTGGCTTAAAAGTACAAGAAAACACTTCAAAAGTGACGTTTCTGAAGAATTTTAACAGTTTTCTTGTATCTACGAACGCCACAATGCATAAAATTGACCTAAACGTCTCCTTTTCCTATTCTGAGTCGATTCTGCATGCTTTAAGTGTGTTTGGTGGCTCAGAACCATCAAAAAACGTTGAAATATAGTTCAAATTCAATAAAAATCGACAAAAATACAGTTTCTAGCTAAAATTTGATGGTTTCGTTGCACTTTCCGAGCCCGTAGGGTATCTGATTGGCTTAAAAGTACAAGAAAACACTTCAAAAGTGACGTTTCTGAAGAATTTTAACAGTTTTCTTGTATCTACGAACGCCAGAATGCATAAAATTGACCTAAACGTCTCCTTTTCCTATTCTGAGTCGATTCTGCATGCTTTAAGTGTGTTTGGTGGCTCAGAACCATCAAAAAACGTTGAAATATAGTTCAAATTCAATAAAAATCGACAAAAATACAGTTTCTAGCTAAAATTTGATGGTTTCGTTGCACTTTCCGAGCCCGTAGGGTATCTGATTGGCTTAAAAGTACAAGAAAACACTTCAAAAGTGACGTTTCTGAAGAATTTTAACAGTTTTCTTGTATCTACGAACGCCAGAATGCATAAAATTGACCTAAACGTCTCCTTTTCCTATTCTGAGTCGATTCTGCATGCTTTAAGTGTGTTTGGTGGCTCAGAACCATCAAAAAACGTTGAAAAATAGTTCAAATTCAATAAAAATCGACAAAAATACAGTTTCTAGCTAAAATTTGATGGTTTCGTTGCACTTTCCGAGCCCGTAGGGTATCTGATTGGCTTAAAAGTACAAGAAAACACTTCAAAAGTGACGTTTCTGAAGAATTTTAACAGTTTTCTTGTATCTACGAACGCCAGAATGCATAAAATTGACCTAAACGTCTCCTTTTCCTATTCTGAGTCGATTCTGCATGCTTTAAGTGTGTTTGGTGGCTCAGAACCATCAAAAAACGTTGAAATATAGTACAAATTCAATAAAAATCGACAAAAATACAGTTTCTAGCTAAAATTTGATGGTTTCGTTGCACTTTCCGAGCCCGTAGGGTATCTGATTGGCTTAAAAGTACAAGAAAACACTTCAAAAGTGACGTTTCTGAAGAATTTTAACAGTTTTCTTGTATCTACGAACGCCAGAATGCATAAAATTGACCTAAACGTCTCCTTTTCCTATTCTGAGTCGATTCTGCATGCTTTAAGTGTGTTTGGTGGCTCAGAACCATCAAAAAACGTTGAAATATAGTTCAAATTCAATAAAAATCGACAAAAATACAGTTTCTAGCTAAAATTTGATGGTTTCGTTGCACTTTCCGAGCCCGTAGGGTATCTGATTGGCTTAAAAGTACAAGAAAACACTTCAAAAGTGACGTTTCTGAAGAATTTTAACAGTTTTCTTGTATCTACGAACGCCAGAATGCATAAAATTGACCTAAACGTCTCCTTTTCCTATTCTGAGTCGATTCTGCATGCTTTAAGTGTGTTTGGTGGCTCAGAACCATCAAAAACGTTGAAATATAGTTCAAATTCAATAAAAATCGACAAAAATACAGTTTCTAGCTAAAATTTGATGGTTTCGTTGCACTTTCCGAGCCCGTAGGGTATCTGATTGGCTTAAAAGTACAAGAAAACACTTCAAAAGTGACGTTTCTGAAGAATTTTAACAGTTTTCTTGTATCTACGAACGCCAGAATGCATAAAATTGACCTAAACGTCTCCTTTTCCTATTCTGAGTCGATTCTGCATGCTTTAAGTGTGTTTGGTGGCTCAGAACCATCAAAAAACGTTGAAATATAGTTCAAATTCAATAAAAATCGACAAAAATACAGTTTCTAGCTAAAATTTGATGGTTTCGTTGCACTTTCCGAGCCCGTAGGGTATCTGATTGGCTTAAAAGTACAAGAAAACACTTCAAAAGTGACGTTTCTGAAGAATTTTAACAGTTTTCTTGTATCTACGAACGCCAGAATGCATAAAATTGACCTAAACGTCTCCTTTTCTAATTCTGAGTCGAGTCGATTCTGCATGCTTTAAGTGTGTTTGGTGGCTCAGAACCATCAAAAAACGTTGAAATATAGTTCAAATTCAATAAAAATCGACAAAAATACAGTTTCTAGCTAAAATTTGATGGTTTCGTTGCACTTTCCGAGCCCGTAGGGTATCTGATTGGCTTAAAAGTACAAGAAAACACTTCAAAAGTGACGTTTCTGAAGAATTTTAATAGTTTTCTTGTATCTACGAACGCCAGAATGCATAAAATTGACCTAAACGTCTCCTTTTCCTATTCTGAGTCGATTCTGCATGCTTTAAGTGTGTTTGGTGGCTCAGAACCATCAAAAAACTTTGAAATATAGTTCAAATTCAATAAAAATCGACAAAAATACAGTTTCTAGCTAAAATTTGATGGTTTCGTTGCACTTTCCGAGCCCGTAGGGTATCTGATTGGCTTAAAATTATAAGAAAACACTTCAAAAGTGACGTTTCTGAAGAATTTTAACAGTTTTCTTGTATCTACGAACGCCAGAATGCATAAAATTGACCTAAACGTCTCCTTTTCCTATTCTGAGTCGATTCTGCATGCTTTAAGTGTGTTTGGTGGCTCAGAACCATCAAAAAACGTTGAAATATAGTTCAAATTCAATAAAAATCGACAAAAATACAGTTTCTAGCTAAAATTTGATGGTTTCGTTGCACTTTCCGAGCCCGTAGGGTATCTGATTGGCTTAAAAGTACAAGAAAACACTTCAAAAGTGACGTTTCTGAAGAATTTTAACAGTTTTCTTGTATCTACGAACGCCAGAATGCATAAAATTGACCTAAACGTCTCCTTTTCCTATTCTGAGTCGATTCTGCATGCTTTAAGTGTGTTTGGTGGCTCAGAACCATCAAAAAACGTTGAAATATAGTTCAAATTCAATAAAAATCGACAAAAATACAGTTTCTAGCTAAAATTTGATGGTTTCGTTGCACTTTCCGAGCCCGTAGGGTATCTGATTGGCTTAAAAGTACAAGAAAACACTTCAAAAGTGACGTTTCTGAAGAATTTTAACAGTTTTCTTGTATCTACGAACGCCAGAATGCATAAAATTGACCTAAACGTCTCCTTTTCCTATTCTGAGTCGATTCTGCATGCTTTAAGTGTGTTTGGTGGCTCAGAACCATCAAAAAACGTTGAAATATAGTTCAAATTCAATAAAAATCGACAAAAATACAGTTTCTAGCTAAAATTTGATGGTTTCGTTGCACTTTCCGAGCCCGTAGGGTATCTGATTGGCTTAAAAGTACAAGAAAACACTTCAAAAGTGACGTTTCTGAAGAATTTTAACAGTTTTCTTGTATCTACGAACGCCAGAATGCATAAAATTGACCTAAACGTCTCCTTTTCCTATTCTGAGTCGATTCTGCATGTTTAAGTATGTTTAGTGGCTCAGAACCATCAAAAAACGTTGAAATATAGTTCAAATTCAATAAAAATCGACAAAAATACAGTTTCTAGCTAAAATTTGATGGTTTCGTTGCACTTTCCGAGCCCATTGGGTATCTGATTGGCTTAAAAGTACAAGAAAACACTTCAAAAGTGACGTTTCTGAAGAATTTTAACAGTTTTCTTGTATCTACGAACGCCAGAATGCATAAAATTGACCTAAACGTCTCCTTTTCCTATACTGAGTCGATTCTGCATGCTTTAAGTGTGTTTGGTGGCTCAGAACCATCAAAAAACGTTGAAAAATAGTTCAAATTCAATAAAAATCGACAAAAATACAGTTTCTAGCTAAAATTTGATGGTTTCGTTGCACTTTCCGAGCCCGTAGGGTATCTGATTGGCTTAAAAGTACAAGAAAACACTTCAAAAGTGACGTTTCTGAAGAATTTTAACAGTTTTCTTGTATCTACGAACGCCAGAATGCATAAAATTGACCTAAACGTCTCCTTTTCCTATTCTGAGTCGATTCTGCATGCTTTAAGTGTGTTTGGTGGCTCAGAACCATCAAAAAACGTTGAAATATAGTTCAAATTCAATAAAAATCGACAAAAATACAGTTTCTAGCTAAAATTTGATGGTTTCGTTGCACTTTCCGAGCCCGTAGGGTATCTGATTGGCTTAAAAGTACAAGAAAACACTTCAAAAGTGACGTTTCTGAAGAATTTTAACAGTTTTCTTGTATCTACGAACGCCAGAATGCATAAAATTGACCTAAACGTCTCCTTTTCCTATTCTGAGTCGATTCTGCATGCTTTAAGTGTGTTTGGTGGCTCAGAACCATCAAAAAACGTTGAAATATAGTTCAAATTCAATAAAAATCGACAAAAATACAGTTTCTAGCTAAAATTTGATGGTTTCGTTGCACTTTCCGAGCCCGTAGGGTATCTGATTGGCTTAAAAGTACAAGAAAACACTTCAAAAGTGACGTTTCTGAAGAATTTTAACAGTTTTCTTGTATCTACGAACGCCAGAATGCATAAAATTGACCTAAACGTCTCCTTTTCCTATTCTGAGTCGATTCTGCATGCTTTAAGTGTGTTTGGTGGCTCAGAACCATCAAAAAACTTTGAAATATAGTTCAAATTCAATAAAAATCGACAAAAATACAGTTTCTAGCTAAAATTTGATGGTTTCGTTGCACTTTCCGAGCCCGTAGGGTATCTGATTGGCTTAAAATTATAAGAAAACACTTCAAAAGTGACGTTTCTGAAGAATTTTAACAGTTTTCTTGTATCTACGAACGCCAGAATGCATAAAATTGACCTAAACGTCTCCTTTTCCTATTCTGAGTCGATTCTGCATGCTTTAAGTGTGTTTGGTGGCTCAGAACCATCAAAAAACGTTGAAATATAGTTCAAATTCAATAAAAATCGACAAAAATACAGTTTCTAGCTAAAATTTGATGGTTTCGTTGCACTTTCCGAGCCCGTAGGGTATCTGATTGGCTTAAAAGTACAAGAAAACACTTCAAAAGTGACGTTTCTGAAGAATTTTAACAGTTTTCTTGTATCTACGAACGCCAGAATGCATAAAATTGACCTAAACGTCTCCCTTTCCTATTCTGAGTCGATTCTGCATGCTTTCAGTGTGTTTGGTGGCTCAGAACCATCAAAAGACGTTGAAATATAGTTCAAATTCAATAAAAATCGACAAAAATACAGTTTCTAGCTAAAATTTGATGGTTTCGTTGCACTTTCCGAGCCCGTAGGGTATCTGATTGGCTTAAAAGTACAAGAAAACACTTCAAAAGTGACGTTTCTGAAGAATTTTAACAGTTTTCTTGTATCTACGAACGCCAGAATGCATAAAATTGACCTAAACGTCTCCTTTTCCTATTCTGAGTCGATTCTGCATGCTTTAAGTGTGTTTGGTGGCTCAGAACCATCAAAAAACGTTGAAATATAGTTCAAATTCAATAAAAATCGACAAAAATACTGTTTCTAGCTAAAATTTGATGGTTTCGTTGCACTTTCCGAGCCCGTAGGGTATCTGATTGGCTTAAAAGTACAAGAAAACACTTCAAAAGTGACGTTTCTGAAGAATTTTAACAGTTTTCTTGTATCTACGAACGCCAGAATGCATAAAATTGACCTAAACGTCTCCTTTTCCTATTCTGAGTCGATTCTGCATGCTTTAAGTGTGTTTGGTGGCTCAGAACCATCAAAAAACGTTGAAATATAGTTCAAATTCAATAAAAATCGACAAAAATACAGTTTCTAGCTAAAATTTGATGGTTTCGTTGCACTTTCCGAGCCCGTAGGGTATCTGATTGGCTTAAAAGTACAAGAAAACACTTCAAAAGTGACGTTTCTGAAGAATTTTAACAGTTTTCTTGTATCTACGAACGCCAGAATGCATAAAATTGACCTAAACGTCTCCTTTTCCTATTCTGAGTCGATTCTGCATGTTTAAGTATGTTTAGTGGCTCAGAACCATCAAAAAACGTTGAAATATAGTTCAAATTCAATAAAAATCGACAAAAATACAGTTTCTAGCTAAAATTTGATGGTTTCGTTGCACTTTCCGAGCCCATTGGGTATCTGATTGGCTTAAAAGTACAAGAAAACACTTCAAAAGTGACGTTTCTGAAGAATTTTAACAGTTTTCTTGTATCTACGAACGCCAGAATGCATAAAATTGACCTAAACGTCTCCTTTTCCTATACTGAGTCGATTCTGCATGCTTTAAGTGTGTTTGGTGGCTCAGAACCATCAAAAAACGTTGAAAAATAGTTCAAATTCAATAAAAATCGACAAAAATACAGTTTCTAGCTAAAATTTGATGGTTTCGTTGCACTTTCCGAACCCGTAGGGTATCTGATTGGCTTAAAAGTACAAGAAAACACTTCAAAAGTGACGTTTCTGAAGAATTTTAACAGTTTTCTTGTATCTACGAACGCCAGAATGCATAAAATTGACCTAAACGTCTCCTTTTCCTATTCTGAGTCGATTCTGCATGCTTTAAGTGTGTTTGGTGGCTCAGAACCATCAAAAAACGTTGAAATATAGTTCAAATACAATAAAAATCGACAAAAATACAGTTGCTAGCTAAAATTTGATGGTTTCGTTGCACTTTCCGAGCCCGTAGGGTATCTGATTGGCTTAAAAGTACAAGAAAACACTTCAAAAGTGACGTTTCTGAAGAATTTTAACAGTTTTCTTGTATCTACGAACGCCAGAATGCATAAAATTGACCTAAACGTCTCCTTTTCCTATTCTGAGTCGATTCTGCATGCTTTAAGTGTGTTTGGTGGCTCAGAACCATCAAAAAACGTTGAAATATAGTTCAAATTCAATAAAAATCGACAAAAATACAGTTTCTAGCTAAAATTTGATGGTTTCGTTGCACTTTCCGAGCCCGTAGGATATCTGATTGGCTTAAAAGTACAAGAAAACACTTCAAAAGTGACGTTTCTGAAGAATTTTAACAGTTTTCTTGTATCTACGAACGCCAGAATGCATAAAATTGACCTAAACGTCTCCTTTTCCTATTCTGAGTCGATTCTGCATGCTTTAAGTGTGTTTGGTGGCTCAGAACCATCAAAAAACTTTGAAATATAGTTCAAATTCAATAAAAATCGACAAAAATACAGTTTCTAGCTAAAATTTGATGGTTTCGTTGCACTTTCCGAGCCCGTAGGGTATCTGATTGGCTTAAAATTATAAGAAAACACTTCAAAAGTGACGTTTCTGAAGAATTTTAACAGTTTTCTTGTATCTACGAACGCCAGAATGCATAAAATTGACCTAAACGTCTCCTTTTCCTATTCTGAGTCGATTCTGCATGCTTTAAGTGTGTTTGGTGGCTCAGAACCATCAAAAAACGTTGAAATATAGTTCAAATTCAATAAAAATCGACAAAAATACAGTTTCTAGCTAAAATTTGATGGTTTCGTTGCACTTTCCGAGCCCGTAGGGTATCTGAATGGCTTAAAAGTACAAGAAAACACTTCAAAAGTGACGTTTCTGAAGAATTTTAACAGTTTTCTTGTATCTACGAACGCCAGAATGCATAAAATTGACCTAAACGTCTCCCTTTCCTATTCTGAGTCGATTCTGCATGCTTTCAGTGTGTTTGGTGGCTCAGAACCATCAAAAGACGTTGAAATATAGTTCAAATTCAATAAAAATCGACAAAAATACAGTTTCTAGCTAAAATTTGATGGTTTCGTTGCACTTTCCGAGCCCGTAGGGTATCTGATTGGCTTAAAAGTACAAGAAAACACTTCAAAAGTGACGTTTCTGAAGAATTTTAACAGTTTTCTTGTATCTACGAACGCCAGAATGCATAAAATTGACCTAAACGTCTCCTTTTCCTATTCTGAGTCGATTCTGCATGCTTTAAGTGTGTTTGGTGGCTCAGAACCATCAAAAAACGTTGAAATATAGTTCAAATTCAATAAAAATCGACAAAAATACTGTTTCTAGCTAAAATTTGATGGTTTCGTTGCACTTTCCGAGCCCGTAGGGTATCTGATTGGCTTAAAAGTACAAGAAAACACTTCAAAAGTGACGTTTCTGAAGAATTTTAACAGTTTTCTTGTATCTACGAACGCCAGAATGCATAAAATTGACCTAAACGTCTCCTTTTCCTATTCTGAGTCGATTCTGCATGCTTTAAGTGTGTTTGGTGGCTCAGAACCATCAAAAAACGTTGAAATATAGTTCAAATTCAATAAAAATCGACAAAAATACAGTTTCTAGCTAAAATTTGATGGTTTCGTTGCACTTTCCGAGCCCGTAGGGTATCTGATTGGCTTAAAAGTACAAGAAAACACTTCAAAAGTGACGTTTCTGAAGAATTTTAACAGTTTTCTTGTATCTACGAACGCCAGAATGCATAAAATTGACCTAAACGTCACCTTTTCCTATTCTGAGTCGATTCTGCATGCTTTAAGTGTGTTTGGTGGCTCAGAACCATCAAAAAACGTTGAAAAATAGTTCAAATTCAATAAAAATCGACAAAAATACAGTTTCTAGCTAAAATTTGATGGTTTCGTTGCACTTTCCGAGCCCGTAGGGTATCTGATTGGCTTAAAAAGTACAAGAAAACAATTCAAAAGTGACGTTTCTGAAGAATTTTAACAGTTTTCTTGTATCTACGAACGCCAGAATGCATAAAATCGACCTAAACGTCTCCTTTTCCTATTCTGAGTCGATTCTGCATGCTTTAAGTGTGTTTGGTGGCTCAGAACCATCAAAAAACGTTGCAATATAGTTCAAACTCAATAAAAATCGACAAAAATACAGTTTCTAGCTAAAATTTGATGGTTTCGTTGCACTTTCCGAGCCCGTAGGGTATCTGATTGGCTAAAAAGTACAAGAAAACACTTCAAAAGTGACGTTTCTGAAGAATTTTAACAGTTTTCTTGTATCTACGAACGCCAGAATGCATAAAATTGACCTAAACGTCTCCTTTTCCTATTCTGAGTCGATTCTGCATGCTTTAAGTGTGTTTGGTGGCTCAGAACCATCAAAAAACGTTGAAATATAGTTCAAATTCAATAAAAATCGACAAAAATACAGTTTCTAGCTAAAATTTGATGGTTTCGTTGCACTTTCCGAGCCCGTAGGGTATCTGATTGGCTTAAAAGTATAAGAAAACACTTCAAAAGTGACGTTTCTGAAGAATTTTAACAGTTTTCTTGTATCTACGAACGCCAGAATGCATAAAATTGACCTAAACGTCTCCTTTTCCTATTCTGAGTCGATTCTGCATGCTTTAAGTGTGTTTGGTGGCTCAGAACCATCAAAAAACGTTGAAATATAGTTCAAATTCAATAAAAATCGACAAAAATACAGTTTCTAGCTAAAATTTGATGGTTTCGTTGCACTTTCCGAGCCCGTAGGGTATCTGATTGGCTTAAAAGTACAAGAAAACACTTCAAAAGTGACGTTTCTGAAGAATTTTAACAGTTTTCTTGTATCTACGAATTCCAGAATGCATAAAATTGACCTAAACTTCTCCTTTTCCTATTCTGAGTCGATTCTGCATGCTTTCAGTGTGTTTGGTGGCTCAGAACCATTAAAAAACGTTGAAATATAGTTCAAATTCAATAAAAATCGACAAAAATACAGTTTCTAGCTAAAATTTGATGGTTTCGTTGCACTTTCCGAGCCCGTAGGGTATCTGATTGGCTTAAAAGTACAAGAAAACACTTCAAAAGTGACGTTTCTGAAGAATTTTAACAGTTTTCTTGTATCTACGAACGCCAGAATGCATAAAATTGACCTAAACATCTCCTTTTCCTATTCTGAGTCGATTCTGCATGCTTTAAGTGTGTTTGGTGGCTCAGAACCATCAAAAAACGTTGAAATATAGTTCAAATTCAATAAAAATCGACAAAAATACAGTTTCTAGCTAAAATTTGATGGTTTCGTTGCACTTTCCGAGCCCGTAGGGTATCTGATTGGCTTAAAAGTACAAGAAAACACTTCAAAAGTGACGTTTCTGAAGAATTTTAACAGTTTTCTTGTATCTACGAACGCCAGAATGCATAAAATTGACCTAAACGTCTCCTTTTCCTATTCTGAGTCGATTCTGCATGCTTTAAGTGTGTTTGGTGGCTCAGAACCATCAAAAAACGTTGAAATATAGTTCAAATTCAATAAAAATCGACAAAAATACAGTTTCTAGCTAAAATTTGATGGTTTCGTTGCACTTTCCGAGCCCGTAGGGTATCTGATTGGCTTAAAAGTACAAGAAAACACTTCAAAAGTGACGTTTCTGAAGAATTTTAACAGTTTTCTTGTATCTACGAACGCCAGAATGCATAAAATTGACCTAAACGTCTCCTTTTCCTATTCTGAGTCGATTCTGCATGCTTTAAGTGTGTTTGGTGGCTCAGAACCATCAAAAAACGTTGAAATATAGTTCAAATTCAATAAAAATCGACAAAAATACAGTTTCTAGCTAAAATTTGATGGTTTCGTTGCACTTTCCGAGCCCGTAGGGTATCTGATTGGCTTAAAAGTACAAGAAAACACTTCAAAAGTGACGTTTCTGAAGAATTTTTACAGTTTTCTTGTATCTACGAACGCCAGAATGCATAAAATTGACCTAAACGTCTCCTTTTCCTATTCTGAGTCGATTCTGCATGCTTTAAGTGTGTTTGGTGGCTCAGAACCATCAAAAAACGTTGAAATATAGTTCAAATTCAATAAAAATCGACAAAAATACAGTTTCTAGCTAAAATTTGATGGTTTCGTTGCACTTTCCGAGCCCGTAGGGTATCTGATTGGCTTAAAAGTACAAGAAAACACTTCAAAAGTGACGTTTCTGAAGAATTTTAACAGTTTTCTTGTATCTACGAACGCCAGAATGCATAAAATTGACCTAAACGTCTCCTTTTCCTATTCTGAGTCGATTCTGCATGCTTTAAGTGTGTTTGGTGGCTCAGAACCATCAAAAAACGTTGAAATATAGTTCAAATTCAATAAAAATCGACAAAAATACAGTTTCTAGCTAAAATTTGATGGTTTCGTTGCACTTTCCGAGCCCGTAGGGTATCTGATTGGCTTAAAAGTACAAGAAAACACTTCAAAAGTGACGTTTCTGAAGAATTTTAACAGTTTTCTTGTATCTACGAACGCCAGAATGCATAAAATTGACCTAAACATCTCCTTTTCCTATTCTGAGTCGATTCTGCATGCTTTAAGTGTGACTGGTGGCTCAGAACCATCAAAAAACATTGAAATATAGTTCAAATTCAATAAAAATCGACAAAAATACAGTTTCTAGCTAAAATTTGATGGTTTCGTTGCACTTTCCGAGCCCTAAGGGTATCTGATTGGCTTAAAAGTATAAGAAAACACTTCAAAAGTGACGTTTCTGAAGAATTTTAACAGTTTTCTTGTATCTACGAACGCCAGAATGCATCAAATTGACCTAAACGTCTCCTTTTCCTATTCTGAGTCGATTCTGCATGCTTTAAGTGTGTTTGGTGGCTCAGAACCATCAAAAAACGTTGAAATATAGTTCAAATTCAATAAAATCGACAAAAATACAGTTTCTAGCTAAAATTTGATGGTTTCGTTGCACTTTCCGAGCCCGTAGGGTATCTGATTGGCTTAAAAGTACAAGAAAACACTTCAAAAGTGACGTTTCTGAAGAATTTTAACAGTTTTCTTGTATCTACGAACGCCAGAATGCATAAAATTGACCTAAACGTCTCCTTTTCCTATTCTGAGTCGATTCTGCATGCTTTAAGTGTGTTTGGTGGCTCAGAACCATCAAAAAACGTTGAAATATAGTTCAAATTCAATAAAAATCGACAAAAATACAGTTTCTAGCTAAAATTTGATGGTTTCGTTGCACTTTCCGAGCCCGTAGGGTATCTGATTGGCTTAAAAGTACAAGAAAACACTTCAAAAGTGACGTTTCTGAAGAATTTTAACAGTTTTCTTGTATCTACGAACGCCAGAATGCATAAAATTGACCTAAACGTCTCCTTTTCCTATTCTGAGTCGATTCTGCATGCTTTAAGTGTGTTTGGTGGCTCAGAACCATCAAAAAACGTTGAAATATAAGTTCAAATTCAATAAAAATCGACAAAAATACAGTTTCTAGCTAAAATTTGATGGTTTCGTTGCACTTTCCGAGCCCGTAGGGTATCTGATTGGCTTAAAAGTACAAGAAAACACTTCAAAAGTGACGTTTCTGAAGAATTTTAACAGTTTTCTTGTATCTACGAACGCCAGAATGCATAAAATTGACCTAAACGTCTCCTTTTCCTATTCTGAGTCGATTCTGCATGCTTTAAGTGTGTTTGGTGGCTCAGAACCATCAAAAAACGTTGAAATATAGTTCAAATTCAATAAAAATCGACAAAAATACAGTTTCTAGCTAAAATTTGATGGTTTCGTTGCACTTCCCGAGCCCGTAGGGTATCTGATTGGCTTAAAAGTACAAGAAAACACTTCAAAAGTGACGTTTCTGAAGAATTTTAACAGTTTTCTTGTATCTACGAACGCCAGAATGCATAAAATTGACCTAAACGTCTCCTTTTCCTATTCTGAGTCGATTTTGCATGCTTTAAGTGTGTTTGGTGGCTCAGAACCATCAAAAAACGTTGAAATATAGTTCAAATTCAATAAAAATCGACAAAAATACAGTTTCTAGCTAAAATTTGATGGTTTCGTTGCACTTTCCGAGCCCGTAGGGTATCTGATTGGCTTAAAAGTACAAGAAAACACTTCAAAAGTGACGTTTCTGAAGAATTTTAACAGTTTTCTTGTATCTACGAACGCCAGAATGCATAAAATTGACCTAAACGTCTCCTTTTCCTATTCTGAGTCGATTCTGCATGCTTTAAGTGTGTTTGGTGGCTCAGAACCATCAAAAAACGTTGAAATATAGTTCAAATTCAATAAAAATCGACAAAAATACAGTTTCTAGCTAAAATTTGATGGTTTCGTTGCACTTTCCGAGCCCGTAGGGTATCTGATTGGCTTAAAAGTACAAGAAAACACTTCAAAAGTGACGTTTCTGAAGAATTTTAACAGTTTTCTTGTATCTACGAACGCCAGAATGCATAAAATTGACCTAAACGTCTCCTTTTCCTATTCTGAGTCGATTCTGCATGCTTTAAGTGTGTTTGGTGGCTCAGAACCATCAAAAAACGTTGAAATATAGTTCAAATTCAATAAAAATCGACAAAAATACAGTTTCTAGCTAAAATTTGATGGTTTCGTTGCACTTTCCGAGCCCGTAGGGTATCTGATTGGCTTAAAAGTACAAGAAAACACTTCAAAAGTGACGTTTCTGAAGAATTTTAACAGTTTTCTTGTATCTACGAACGCCAGAATGCATAAAATTGACCTAAACATCTCCTTTTCCTATTCTGAGTCGATTCTGCATGCTTTAAGTGTGTTTGGTGGCTCAGAACCATCAAAAAACGTTGAAATATAGTTCAAATTCAATAAAAATCGACAAAAATACAGTTTCTAGCTAAAATTTGATGGTTTCGTTGCACTTTCCGAGCCCGTAGCGTATCTGATTGGCTTAAAAGTACAAGAAAACACTTCAAAAGTGACGTTTCTGAAGAATTTTAACAGTTTTCTTGTATCTACGAACGCCAGAATGCATAAAATTGACCTAAACGTCTCCTTTTCCTATTCTGAGTCGATTCTGCATGCTTTAAGTGTGTTTGGTGGCTCAGAACCATCAAAAAACGTTGAAATATAGTTCAAATTCAATAAAAATCGACAAAAATACAGTTTCTAGCTAAAATTTGATGGTTTCGTTGCACTTTCCGAGCCCGTAGGGTTTCTGATTGGCTTAAAAGTACAAGAAAACACTTCAAAAGTGACGTTTCTGAAGAATTTTAACAGTTTTCTTGTATCTACGAACGCCAGAATGCATAAAATTGACCTAAACGTCTCCTTTTCCTATTCTGAGTCGATTCTGCATGCTTTAAGTGTGTTTGGTGGCTCAGAACCATCAAAAAACGTTGAAATATAGTTCAAATTCAATAAAAATCGACAAAAATACAGTTTCTAGCTAAAATTTGATGGTTTCGTTGCACTTTCCGAGCCCGTAGGGTATCTGATTGGCTTAAAAGTACAAGAAAACACTTCAAAAGTGACGTTTCTGAAGAATTTTAACAGTTTTCTTGTATCTACGAACGCCAGAATGCATAAAATTGACCTAAACGTCTCCTTTTCCTATTCTGAGTCGATTCTGCATGCTTTAAGTGTGTTTGGTGGCTCAGAACCATCAAAAAACGTTGAAATATAGTTCAAATTCAATAAAAATCGACAAAAATACAGTTTCTAGCTAAAATTTGATGGTTTCGTTGCACTTTCCGAGCCCGTAGGGTATCTGATTGGCTTAAAAGTACAAGAAAACACTTCAAAAGTGACGTTTCTGAAGAATTTTAACAGTTTTCTTGTATCTACGAACGCCAGAATGCATAAAATTGACCTAAACGTCTCCTTTTCCTATTCTGAGTCGATTCTGCATGCTTTAAGTGTGTTTGGTGGCTCAGAACCATCAAAAAACGTTGAAATATAGTTCAAATTCAATAAAAATCGACAAAAATACAGTTTCTAGCTAAAATTTGATGGTTTCGTTGCACTTTCCGAGCCCGTTGGGTATCTGATTGGCTTAAAAGTACAAGAAAACACTTCAAAAGTGACGTTTCTGAAGAATTTTAACAGTTTTCTTGTATCTACGAACGCCAGAATGCATAAAATTGACCTAAACGTCTCCTTTTCCTATTCTGAGTCGATTCTGCATGCTTTAAGTGTGTTTGGTGGCTCAGAACCATCAAAAAACGTTGAAATATAGTTCAAATTCAATAAAAATCGACAAAAATACAGTTTCTAGCTAAAATTTGATGGTTTCGTTGCACTTTCCGAGCCCGTAGGGTATCTGATTGGCTTAAAAGTACAAGAAAACACTTCAAAAGTGACGTTTCTGAAGAATTTTAACAGTTTTCTTGTATCTACGAACGCCAGAATGCATAAAATTGACCTAAACGTCTCCTTTTCCTATTCTGAGTCGATTCTGCATGCTTTAAGTGTGTTTGGTGGCTCAGAACCATCAAAAAACGTTGAAATATAGTTCAAATTCAATAAAAATCGACAAAAATACAGTTTCTAGCTAAAATTTGATGGTTTCGTTGCACTTTCCGAGCCCGTAGGGTATCTGATTGGCTTAAAAGTACAAGAAAACACTTCAAAAGTGACGTTTCTGAAGAATTTTAACAGTTTTCTTGTATCTACGAACGCCAGAATGCATAAAATTGACCTAAACGTCTCCTTTTCCTATTCTGAGTCGATTCTGCATGCTTTAAGTGTGTTTGGTGGCTCAGAACCATCAAAAAACGTTGAAATATAGTTCAAATTCAATAAAAATCGACAAAAATACAGTTTCTAGCTAAAATTTGATGGTTTCGTTGCACTTTCCGAGCCCGTAGGGTATCTGATTGGCTTAAAAGTACAAGAAAACACTTCAAAAGTGACGTTTCTGAAGAATTTTAACAGTTTTCTTGTATCTACGAACGCCAGAATGCATAAAATTGACCTAAACGTCTCCTTTTCCTATTCTGAGTCGATTCTGCATGCTTTAAGTGTGTTTGGTGGCTCAGAACCATCAAAAAACGTTGAAATATAGTTCAAATTCAATAAAAATCGACAAAAATACAGTTTCTAGCTAAAATTTGATGGTTTCGTTGCACTTTCCGAGCCCGTAGGGTATCTGATTGGCTTAAAAGTACAAGAAAACACTTCAAAAGTGACGTTTCTGAAGAATTTTAACAGTTTTCTTGTATCTACGAACGCCAGAATGCATAAAATTGACCTAAACGTCTCCTTTTCCTATTCTGAGTCGATTCTGCATGCTTTAAGTGTGTTTGGTGGCTCAGAACCATCAAAAAACGTTGAAATATAGTTCAAATTCAATAAAAATCGACAAAAATACAGTTTCTAGCTAAAATTTGATGGTTTCGTTGCACTTTCCGAGCCCGTAGGGTATCTGATTGGCTTAAAAGTACAAGAAAACACTTCAAAAGTGACGTTTCTGAAGAATTTTAACAGTTTTCTTGTATCTACGAACGCCAGAATGCATAAAATTGACCTAAACGTCTCCTTTTCCTATTCTGAGTCGATTCTGCATGCTTTAAGTGTGTTTGGTGGCTCAGAACCATCAAAAAACGTTGAAATATAGTTCAAATTCAATAAAAATCGACAAAAATACAGTTTCTAGCTAAAATTTGATGGTTTCGTTGCACTTTCCGAGCCCGTTGGGTATCTGATTGGCTTAAAAGTACAAGAAAACACTTCAAAAGTGACGTTTCTGAAGAATTTTAACAGTTTTCTTGTATCTACGAACGCCAGAATGCATAAAATTGACCTAAACGTCTCCTTTTCCTATTCTGAGTCGATTCTGCATGCTTTAAGTGTGTTTGGTGGCTCAGAACCATCAAAAAACGTTGAAATATAGTTCAAATTCAATAAAAATCGACAAAAATACAGTTTCTAGCTAAAATTTGATGGTTTCGTTGCACTTTCCGAGCCCGTAGGGTATCTGATTGGCTTAAAAGTACAAGAAAACACTTCAAAAGTGACGTTTCTGAAGAATTTTAACAGTTTTCTTGTATCTACGAACGCCAGAATGCATAAAATTGACCTAAACGTCTCCTTTTCCTATTCTGAGTCGATTCTGCATGCTTTAAGTGTGTTTGGTGGCTCAGAACCATCAAAAAACGTTGAAATATAGTTCAAATTCAATAAAAATCGACAAAAATACAGTTTCTAGCTAAAATTTGATGGTTTCGTTGCACTTTCCGAGCCCGTAGGGTATCTGATTGGCTTAAAAGTACAAGAAAACACTTCAAAAGTGACGTTTCTGAAGAATTTTAACAGTTTTCTTGTATCTACGAACGCCAGAATGCATAAAATTGACCTAAACGTCTCCTTTTCCTATTCTGAGTCGATTCTGCATGCTTTAAGTGTGTTTGGTGGCTCAGAACCATCAAAAAACGTTGAAATATAGTTCAAATTCAATAAAAATCGACAAAAATACAGTTTCTAGCTAAAATTTGATGGTTTCGTTGCACTTTCCGAGCCCGTAGGGTATCTGATTGGCTTAAAAGTACAAGAAAACACTTCAAAAGTGACGTTTCTGAAGAATTTTAACAGTTTTCTTGTATCTACGAACGCCAGAATGCATAAAATTGACCTAAACGTCTCCTTTTCCTATTCTGAGTCGATTCTGCATGCTTTAAAGTGTGTTTGGTGGCTCAGAACCATCAAAAAACGTTGAAATATAGTTCAAATTCAATAAAAATCGACAAAAATACAGTTTCTAGCTAAAATTTGATGGTTTCGTTGCACTTTCCGAGCCCGTAGGGTATCTGATTGGCTTAAAAGTACAAGAAAACACTTCAAAAGTGACGTTTCTGAAGAATTTTAACAGTTTTCTTGTATCTACGAACGCCAGAATGCATAAAATTGACCTAAACGTCTCCTTTTCCTATTCTGAGTCGATTCTGCATGCTTTAAGTGTGTTTGGTGGCTCAGAACCATCAAAAAACGTTGAAATATAGTTCAAATTCAATAAAAATCGACAAAAATACAGTTTCTAGCTAAAATTTGATGGTTTCGTTGCACTTTCCGAGCCCGTAGGTTATCTGATTGGCTTAAAAGTACAAGAAAACACTTCAAAAGTGACGTTTCTGAAGAATTTTAACAGTTTTCTTGTATCTACGAACGCCAGAATGCATAAAATTGACCTAAACGTCTCCTTTTCCTATTCTGAGTCGATTCTGCATGCTTTAAGTGTGTTTGGTGGCTCAGAACCATCAAAAAACGTTGAAATATAGTTCAAATTCAATAAAAATCGACAAAAATACAGTTTCTAGCTAAAATTTGATGGTTTCGTTGCACTTTCCGAGCCCGTAGGGTATCTGATTGGCTCAAAAGTACAAGAAAACACTTCAAAAGTGACGTTTCTGAAGAATTTTAACAGTTTTCTTGTATCTACGAACGCCAGAATGCATAAAATTGACCTAAACGTCTCCTTTTCCTATTCTGAGTCGATTCTGCATGCTTTAAGTGTGTTTGGTGGCTCAGAACCATCAAAAAACGTTGAAATATAGTTCAAATTCAATAAAAATCGACAAAAATACAGTTTCTAGCTAAAATTTGATGGTTTCGTTGCACTTTCCGAGCCCGTAGGGTATCTGATTGGCTTAAAAGTACAAGAAAACACTTCAAAAGTGACGTTTCTGAAGAATTTTAACAGTTTTCTTGTATCTACGAACGCCAGAATGCATAAAATTAACCTAAACGTCTCCTTTTCCTATTCTGAGTCGATTCTGCATGCTTTAAGTGTGTTTGGTGGCTCAGAACCATCAAAAAACGTTGAAATATAGTTCAAATTCAATAAAAATCGACAAAAATACAGTTTCTAGCTAAAATTTGATGGTTTCGTTGCACTTTCCGAGCCCGTAGGGTATCTGATTGGCTTAAAAGTACAAGAAAACACTTCAAAAGTGACGTTTCTGAAGAATTTTAACAGTTTTCTTGTATCTACGAACGCCAGAATGCATAAAATTGACCTAAACGTCTCCTTTTCCTATTCTGAGTCGATTCTGCATGCTTTAAGTGTGTTTGGTGGCTCAGAACCATCAAAAAACGTTGAAATATAGTTCAAATTCAATAAAAATCGACAAAAATACAGTTTCTAGCTAAAATTTGATGGTTTCGTTGCACTTTCCGAGCCCGTAGGGTATCTGATTGGCTTAAAAGTACAAGAAAACACTTCAAAAGTGACGTTTCTGAAGAATTTTAACAGTTTTCTTGTATCTACGAACGCCAGAATGCATAAAATTGACCTAAACGTCTCCTTTTCCTATTCTGAGTCGATTCTGCATGCTTTAAGTGTGTTTGGTGGCTCAGAACCATCAAAAAACGTTGAAATATAGTTCAAATTCAATAAAAATCGACAAAAATACAGTTTCTAGCTAAAATTTGATGGTTTCGTTGCACTTTCCGAGCCCGTAGGTTATCTGATTGGCTTAAAAGTACAAGAAAACACTTCAAAAGTGACGTTTCTGAAGAATTTTAACAGTTTTCTTGTATCTACGAACGCCAGAATGCATAAAATTGACCTAAACGTCTCCTTTTCCTATTCTGAGTCGATTCTGCATGCTTTAAGTGTGTTTGGTGGCTCAGAACCAGCAAAAAACGTTGAAATATAGTTCAAATTCAATAAAAATCGACAAAAATACAGTTTCTAGCTAAAATTTGATGGTTTCGTTGCACTTTCCGAGCCCGTAGGGTATCTGATTGGCTTAAAAGTACAAGAAAACACTTCAAAAGTGACGTTTCTGAAGAATTTTAACAGTTTTCTTGTATCTACGAACGCCAGAATGCATAAAATTGACCTAAACGTCTCCTTTTCCTATTCTGAGTCGATTCTGCATGCTTTAAGTGTGTTTGGTGGCTCAGAACCATCAAAAAACGTTGAAATATAGTTCAAATTCAATAAAAATCGACAAAAATACAGTTTCTAGCTAAAATTTGATGGTTTCGTTGCACTTTCCGAGCCCGTAGGGTATCTGATTGGCTTAAAAGTACAAGAAAACACTTCAAAAGTGACGTTTCTGAAGAATTTTAACAGTTTTCTTGTATCTACGAACGCCAGAATGCATAAAATTAACCTAAACGTCTCCTTTTCCTATTCTGAGTCGATTCTGCATGCTTTAAGTGTGTTTGGTGGCTCAGAACCATCAAAAAACGTTGAAATATAGTTCAAATTCAATAAAAATCGACAAAAATACAGTTTCTAGCTAAAATTTGATGGTTTCGTTGCACTTTCCGAGCCCGTAGGGTATCTGATTGGCTTAAAAGTACAAGAAAACACTTCAAAAGTGACGTTTCTGAAGAATTTTAACAGTTTTCTTGTATCTACGAACGCCAGAATGCATAAAATTGATCTAAACGTCTCCTTTTCCTATTCTGAGTCGATTCTGCATGCTTTAAGTGTGTTTGGTGGCTCAGAACCATCAAAAAACGTTGAAATATAGTTCAAATTCAATAAAAATCGACAAAAATACAGTTTCTAGCTAAAATTTGATGGTTTCGTTGCACTTTCCGAGCCCGTAAGGTATCTGATTGGCTTAAAAGTACAAGAAAACACTTCAAAAGTGACGTTTCTGAAGAATTTTAACAGTTTTCTTGTATCTACGAACGCCAGAATGCATAAATTTGACCTAAACGTCTCCTTTTCCAATTCTGAGTCGATTCTGCATGCTTTAAGTGTGTTTGGTGGCTCAGAACCATCAAAAAACGTTGAAATATAGTTCAAATTCAATAAAAATCGACAAAAATACAGTTTCTAGCTAAAATTTGATGGTTTCGTTGCACTTTCCGAGCCCGTAGGGTATCTGATTGGCTTAAAAGTACAAGAAAACACTTCAAAAGTGACGTTTCTGAAGAATTTTAACAGTTTTCTTGTATCTACGAACGCCAGAATGCATAAAATTGACCTAAACGTCTCCTTTTCCTATTCTGAGTCGATTCTGCATGCTTTAAGTGTGTTTGGTGGCTCAGAACCATCAAAAAACGTTGAAATATAGTTCAAATTCAATAAAAATCGACAAAAATACAGTTTCTAGCTAAAATTTGATGGTTTCGTTGCACTTTCCGAGCCCGTAGGGTATCTGTTTGGCTTAAAAGTACAAGAAAACACTTCAAAAGTGACGTTTCTGAAGAATTTTAACAGTTTTCTTGTATCTACGAACGCCAGAATGCATAAAATTGACCTAAACGTCTCCTTTTCCTATTCTGAGTCGATTCTGCATGCTTTAAGTGTGTTTGGTGGCTCAGAACCATCAAAAAACTTTGAAATATAGTTCAAATTCAATAAAAATCGACAAAAATACAGTTTCTAGCTAAAATTTGATGGTTTCGTTGCACTTTCCGAGCCCGTAGGGTATCTGATTGGCTTAAAAGTACAAGAAAACACTTCAAAAGTGACGTTTCTGAAGAATTTTAACAGTTTTCTTGTATCTACGAACGCCAGAATGCATAAAATTGATCTAAACGTCTCCTTTTCCTATTCTGAGTCGATTCTGCATGCTTTAAGTGTGTTTGGTGGCTCAGAACCATCAAAAAACGTTGAAATATAGTTCAAATTCAATAAAAATCGACAAAAATACAGTTTCTAGCTAAAATTTGATGGTTTCGTTGCACTTTCCGAGCCCGTAGGGTATCTGATTGGCTTAAAAGTACAAGAAAACACTTCAAAAGTGACGTTTCTGAAGAATTTTAACAGTTTTCTTGTATCTACGAACGCCAGAATGCATAAAATTGAGCTAAACGTCTCCTTTTCCTATTCTGAGTCGATTCTGCATGCTTTAAGTGTGTTTGGTGGCTCAGAACCATCAAAAAACGTTGAAATATAGTTCAAATTCAATAAAAATCGACAAAAATACAGTTTCTAGCTAAAATTTGATGGTTTCGTTGCACTTTCCGAGCCCGTAGGGTATCTGATTGGCTTAAAAGTACAAGAAAACACTTCAAAAGTGACGTTTCTGAAGAATTTTAACAGTTTTCTTGTATCTACGAACGCCAGAATGCATAAAATTGACCTAAACGTCTCCTTTTCCTATTCTGAGTCGATTCTGCATGCTTTAAGTGTGTTTGGTGGCTCAGAACCATCAAAAAACGTTGAAATATAGTTCAAATTCAATAAAAATCGACAAAAATACAGTTTCTAGCTAAAATTTGATGGTTTCGTTGCACTTTCCGAGCCCGTAGGGTATCTGATTGGTTTAAAAGTACAAGAAAACACTTCAAAAGTGACGTTTCTGAAGAATTTTAACAGTTTTCTTGTATCTACGAACGCCAGAATGCATAAAATTGACCTAAACGTCTCCTTTTCCTATTCTGAGTCGATTCTGCATGCTTTAAGTGTGTTTGGTGGCTCAGAACCATCATAAAACGTTGAAATATAGTTCAAATTCAATAAAAATCGACAAAAATACAGTTTCTAGCTAAAATTTGATGGTTTCGTTGCACTTTCCGAGCCCGTAGGGTATCTGATTGGCTTAAAAGTACAAGAAAACACTTCAAAAGTGACGTTTCTGAAGAATTTTAACAGTTTTCTTGTATCTACGAACGCCAGAATGCATAAAATTGACCTAAACGTCTCCTTTTCCTATTCTGAGTCGATTCTGCATGCTTTAAGTGTGTTTGGTGGCTCAGAACCATCAAAAAACGTTGAAATATAGTTCAAATTCAATAAAAATCGACAAAAATACAGTTTCTAGCTAAAATTTGATGGTTTCGTTGCACTTTCCGAGCCCGTAGGGTATCTGATTGGCTTAAAAGTACAAGAAAACACTTCAAAAGTGACGTTTCTGAAGAATTTTAACAGTTTTCTTGTATCTACGAACGCTAGAATGCATAAAATTGACCTAAACGTCTCCTTTTCCTATTCTGAGTCGATTCTGCATGCTTTAAGTGTGTTTGGTGGCTCAGAACCATCAAAAAACGTTGAAATATAGTTCAAATTCAATAAAAATCGACAAAAATACAGTTTCTAGCTAAAATTTGATGGTTTCGTTGCACTTTCCGAGCCCGTTGGGTATCTGATTGGCTTAAAAGTACAAGAAAACACTTCAAAAGTGACGTTTCTGAAGAATTTTAACAGTTTTCTTGTATCTACGAACGCCAGAATGCATAAAATTGACCTAAACGTCTCCTTTTCCTATTCTGAGTCGATTCTGCATGCTTTAAGTGTGTTTGGTGGCTCAGAACCATCAAAAAACGTTGAAATATAGTTCAAATTCAATAAAAATCGACAAAAATACAGTTTCTAGCTAAAATTTGATGGTTTCGTTGCACTTTCCGAGCCCGTAGGGTATCTGATTGGCTTAAAAGTACAAGAAAACACTTCAAAAGTGACGTTTCTGAAGAATTTTAACAGTTTTCTTGTATCTACGAACGCCAGAATGCATAAAATTGACCTAAACGTCTCCTTTTCCTATTCTGAGTCGATTCTGCATGCTTTAAGTGTGTTTGGTGGCTCAGAACCATCAAAAAACGTTGAAATATAGTTCAAATTCAATAAAAATCGACAAAAATACAGTTTCTAGCTAAAATTTGATGGTTTCGTTGCACTTTCCGAGCCCGTAGGGTATCTGATTGGCTTAAAAGTACAAGAAAACACTTCAAAAGTGACGTTTCTGAAGGATTTTAACAGTTTTCTTGTATCTACGAACGCCAGAATGCATAAAATTGACCTAAACGTCTCCTTTTCCTATTCTGAGTCGATTCTGCATGCTTTAAGTGTGTTTGGTGGCTCAGAACCATCAAAAAACGTTGAAATATAGTTCAAATTCAATAAAAATCGACAAAAATACAGTTTCTAGCTAAAATTTGATGGTTTCGTTGCACTTTCCGAGCCCGTTGGGTATCTGATTGGCTTAAAAGTACAAGAAAACACTTCAAAAGTGACGTTTCTGAAGAATTTTAACAGTTTTCTTGTATCTACGAACGCCAGAATGCATAAAATTGACCTAAACGTCTCCTTTTCCTATTCTGAGTCGATTCTGCATGCTTTAAGTGTGTTTGGTGGCTCAGAACCATCAAAAAACGTTGAAATATAGTTCAAATTCAATAAAAATCGACAAAAATACAGTTTCTAGCTAAAATTTGATGGTTTCGTTGCACTTTCCGAGCCCGTAGGGTATCTGATTGGCTTAAAAGTACAAGAAAGCACTTCAAAAGTGACGTTTCTGAAGAATTTTAACAGTTTTCTTGTATCTACGAACGCCAGAATGCATAAAATTGACCTAAACGTCTCCTTTTCCTATTCTGAGTCGATTCTGCATGCTTTAAGTGTGTTTGGTGGCTCAGAACCATCAAAAAACGTTGAAATATAGTTCAAATTCAATAAAAATCGACAAAAATACAGTTTCTAGCTAAAATTTGATGGTTTCGTTGCACTTTCCGAGCCCGTAGGGTATCTGATTGGCTTAAAAGTACAAGAAAACACTTCAAAAGTGACGTTTCTGAAGAATTTTAACAGTTTTCTTGTATCTACGAACGCCAGAATGCATAAAATTGACCTAAACGTCTCCTTTTCCTATTCTGAGTCGATTCTGCATGCTTTAAGTGTGTTTGGTGGCTCAGAACCATCAAAAAACGTTGAAATATAGTTCAAATTCAATAAAAATCGACAAAAATACAGTTTCTAGCTAAAATTTGATGGTTTCGTTGCACTTTCCGAGCCCGTAGGGTATCTGATTGGCTTAAAAGTACAAGAAAACACTTCAAAAGTGACGTTTCTGAAGAATTTTAACAGTTTTCTTGTATCTACGAACGCCAGAATGCATAAAATTGACCTAAACGTCTCCTTTTCCTATTCTGAGTCGATTCTGCATGCTTTAAGTGTGTTTGGTGGCTCAGAACCATCAAAAAACGTTGAAATATAGTTCAAATTCAATAAAAATCGACAAAAATACAGTTTCTAGCTAAAATTTGATGGTTTCGTTGCACTTTCCGAGCCCGTTGGGTATCTGATTGGCTTAAAAGTACAAGAAAACACTTCAAAAGTGACGTTTCTGAAGAATTTTAACAGTTTTCTTGTATCTACGAACGCCAGAATGCATAAAATTGACCTAAACGTCTCCTTTTCCTATTCTGAGTCGATTCTGCATGCTTTAAGTGTGTTTGGTGGCTCAGAACCATCAAAAAACGTTGAAATATAGTTCAAATTCAATAAAAATCGACAAAAATACAGTTTCTAGCTAAAATTTGATGGTTTCGTTGCACTTTCCGAGCCCGTAGGGTATCTGATTGGCTTAAAAGTACAAGAAAACACTTCAAAAGTGACGTTTCTGAAGAATTTTAACAGTTTTCTTGTATCTACGAACGCCAGAATGCATAAAATTGACCTAAACGTCTCCTTTTCCTATTCTGAGTCGATTCTGCATGCTTTAAGTGTGTTTGGTGGCTCAGAACCATCAAAAAACGTTGAAATATAGTTCAAATTCAATAAAAATCGACAAAAATACAGTTTCTAGCTAAAATTTGATGGTTTTCGTTGCACTTTCCGAGCCCGTTGGGTATCTGATTGGCTTAAAAGTACAAGAAAACACTTCAAAAGTGACGTTTCTGAAGAATTTTAACAGTTTTCTTGTATCTACGAACGCCAGAATGCTTAAAATTGACCTAAACGTCTCCTTTTCCTATTCTGAGTCGATTCTGCATGCTTTAAGTGTGTTTGGTGGCTCAGAACCATCAAAAAACGTTGAAATATAGTTCAAATTCAATAAAAATCGACAAAAATACAGTTTCTAGCTAAAATTTGATGGTTTCGTTGCACTTTCCGAGCCCGTTGGGTATCTGATTGGCTTAAAAGTACAAGAAAACACTTCAAAAGTGACGTTTCTGAAGAATTTTAACAGTTTTCTTGTATCTACGAACGCCAGAATGCATAAAATTGACCTAAACGTCTGCTTTTCCTATTCTGAGTCGATTCTGCATGCTTTAAGTGTGTTTGGTGGCTCAGAACCATCAAAAAACGTTGAAATATAGTTCAAATTCAATAAAAATCGACAAAAATACAGTTTCTAGCTAAAATTTGATGGTTTCGTTGCACTTTCCGAGCCCGTAGGTTATCTGATTGGCTTAAAAGTACAAGAAAACACTTCAAAAGTGACGTTTCTGAAGAATTTTAACAGTTTTCTTGTATCTACGAACGCCAGAATGCATAAAATTGACCTAAACGTCTCCTTTTCCTATTCTGAGTCGATTCTGCATGCTTTAAGTGTGTTTGGTGGCTCAGAACCATCAAAAAACGTTGAAATATTGTTCAAATTCAATAAAAATCGACAAAAATACAGTTTCTAGCTAAAATTTGATGGTTTCGTTGCACTTTCCGAGCCCGTAGGGTATCTGATTGGCTTAAAAGTACAAGAAAACACTTCAAAAGTGACGTTTCTGAAGAATTTTAACAGTTTTCTTGTATCTACGAACGCCAGAATGCATAAAATTGACCTAAACGTCTCCTTTTCCTATTCTGAGTCGATTCTGCATGCTTTAAGTGTGTTTGGTGGCTCAGAACCATCAAAAAACGTTGAAATATAGTTCAAATTCAATAAAAATCGACAAAAATACAGTTTCTAGCTAAAATTTGATGGTTTCGTTGCACTTTCTGAGCCCGTAGGGTATCTGATTGGCTTAAAAGTACAAGAAAACACTTCAAAAGTGACGTTTCTGAAGAATTTTAACAGTTTTCTTGTATCTACGAACGCCAGAATGCATAAAATTGACCTAAACGTCTCCTTTTCCTATTCTGAGTCGCTTCTGCATGCTTTAAGTGTGTTTGGTGGCTCAGAACCATCAAAAAACGTTGAAATATAGTTCAAATTCAATAAAAATCGACAAAAATACAGTTTCTAGCTAAAATTTGATGGTTTCGTTGCACTTTCCGAGCCCGTAGGGTATCTGATTGGCTTAAAAGTACAAGAAAACACTTCAAAAGTGACGTTTCTGAAGAATTTTAACAGTTTTCTTGTATCTACGAACGCCAGAATGCATAAAATTGACCTAAACGTCTCCTTTTATTATTCTGAGTCGATTCTGCATGCTTTAAGTGTGTTTGGTGGCTCAGAACCATCAAAAAACGTTGAAATATAGTTCAAATTCAATAAAAATCGACAAAAATACAGTTTCTAGCTAAAATTTGATGGTTTCGTTGCACTTTCCGAGCCCGTAGGGTATCTGATTGGCTTAAAAGTACAAGAAAACACTTCAAACGTGACATTTCTGAAGAATTTTAACAGTTTTCTTGTATCTACGAACGCCAGAATGCATAAAATTGACCTAAACGTTTCCTTTTCCTATTCTGAGTCGATTCTGCATGCTTTAAGTGTGTTTGGTGGCTCAGAACCATCAAAAAACGTTGAAATATAGTTCAAATTCAATAAAAATCGACAAAAATACAGTTTCTGGCTAAAATTTGATGGTTTCGTTGCACTTTCCGAGCCCGTAGGGTATCTGATTGGCTTAAAAGTACAAGAAAACACTTCAAAAGTGACGTTTCTGAAGAATTTTAACAGTTTTCTTGTATCTACGAACGCCAGAATGCATAAAATTGACCTAAACGTCTCCTTTTCCTATTCTGACTCGATTCTGCATGCTTTAAGTGTGTTTGGTGGCTCAGAACCATCAAAAAACGTTGAAATATAGTTCAAATTCAATAAAAATCGACAAAAATACAGTTTCTAGCTAAAATTTGATGGTTTCGTTGCACTTTCCGAGCCCGTAGGGTATCTGATTGGCTTAAAAGTACAAGAAAACACTTCAAAAGTGACGTTTCTGAAGAATTTTAACAGTTTTCTTGTATCTACGAACGCCAGAATGCATAAAATTGACCTAAACGTCACCTTTTCCTATTCTGAGTCGATTCTGCATGCTTTAAGTGTGTTTGGTGGCTCAGAACCATCAAAAAACGTTGAAATATAGTTCAAATTCAATAAAAATCGACAAAAATACAGTTTCTAGCTAAAATTTGATGGTTTCGTTGCACTTTCCGAGCCCGAAGGGTATCTGATTGGCTTAAAAGTACAAGAAAACACTTCAAAAGTGACGTTTCTGAAGAATTTTAACAGTTTTCTTGTATCTACGAACGCCAGAATGCATAAAATTGACCTAAACGTCTCCTTTTCCTATTCTGAGTCGATTCTGCATGCTTTAAGTGTGTTTGGTGGCTCAGAACCATCAAAAAACGTTGAAATATAGTTCAAATTCAATAAAAATCGACAAAAATACAGTTTCTAGCTAAAATTTGATGGTTTCGTTGCACTTTCCGAGCCCGTAGGGTATCTGATTGGCTTAAAAGTACAAGAAAACACTTCAAAAGTGACGTTTCTGAAGAATTTTAACAGTTTTCTTGTATCTACGAACGCCAGAATGCATAAAATTGACCTAAACGTCTCCTTTTCCTATTCTGAGTCGATTCTGCATGCTTTAAGTGTGTTTGGTGGCTCAGAACCATCAAAAAACGTTGAAATATAGTTCAAATTCAATAAAAATCGACAAAAATACAGTTTCTAGCTAAAATTTTATGGTTTCGTTGCACTTTCCGAGCCCGTAGGGTATCTGATTGGCTTAAAAGTACAAGAAAACACTTCAAAAGTGACGTTTCTGAAGAATTTTAACAGTTTTCTTGTATCTACGAACGCCAGAATGCATAAAATTGACCTAAACGTCTCCTTTTCCTATTCTGAGTCGATTCTGCATGCTTTAAGTGTGTTTGGTGGCTCAGAACCATCAAAAAACGTTGAAATATAGTTCAAATTCAATAAAAATCGACAAAAATACAGTTTCTAGCTAAAATTTGATGGTTTCGTTGCACTTTCCGAGCCCGTAGGGTATCTGATTGGCTTAAAAGTACAAGAAAACACTTCAAAAGTGACGTTTCTGAAGAATTTTAACAGTTTTCTTGTATCTACGAACGCCAGAATGCATAAAATTGACCTAAACGTCTCCTTTTCCTATTCTGAGTCGATTCTGCATGCTTTAAGTGTGTTTGGTGGCTCAGAACCATCAAAAAACGTTGAAATATAGTTCAAATTCAATAAAAATCGACAAAAATACAGTTTCTAGCTAAAATTTTATGGTTTCGTTGCACTTTCCGAGCCCGTAGGGTATCTGATTGGCTTAAAAGTACAAGAAAACACTTCAAAAGTGACGTTTCTGAAGAATTTTAACAGTTTTCTTGTATCTACGAACGCCAGAATGCATAAAATTGACCTAAACGTCTCCTTTTCCTATTCTGAGTCGCTTCTGCATGCTTTAAGTGTGTTTGGTGGCTCAGAACCATCAAAAAACGTTGAAATATAGTTCAAATTCAATAAAAATCGACAAAAATACAGTTTCTAGCTAAAATTTGATGGTTTCGTTGCACTTTCCGAGCCCGTAGGGTATCTGATTGGCTTAAAAGTACAAGAAAACACTTCAAAAGTGACGTTTCTGAAGAATTTTAACAGTTTTCTTGTATCTACGAACGCCAGAATGCATAAAATTGACCTAAGCGTCTCCTTTTCCTATTCTGAGTCGATTCTGCATGCTTTAAGTGTGTTTGGTGGCTCAGAACCATCAAAAAACGTTGAAATATAGTTCAAATTCAATAAAAATCGACAAAAATACAGTTTCTAGCTAAAATTTGATGGTTTCGTTGCACTTTCCGAGCCCGTAGGGTATCTGATTGGCTTAAAAGTACAAGAAAACACTTCAAAAGTGACGTTTCTGAAGAATTTCAACAGTTTTCTTGTATCTACGAAAGCCAGAATGCATAAAATTGACCTAAACGTCTCCTTTTCCTATTCTGAGTCGATTCTGCATGCTTTAAGTGTGTTTGGTGGCTCAGAACCATCAAAAAACGTTGAAATATAGTTCAAATTCAATAAAAATCGACAAAAATACAGTTTCTAGCTAAAATTTGATGGTTTCGTTGCACTTTCCGAGCCCGTAGGGTATCTGATTGGCTTAAAAGTACAAGAAAACACTTCAAAAGTGACGTTTCTGAAGAATTTTAACAGTTTTCTTGTATCTACGAACGCCAGAATGCATAAAATTGACCTAAACGTCTCCTTTTCCTATTCTGAGTCGATTCTGCATGCTTTAAGTGTGTTTGGTGGCTCAGAACCATCAAAAAACGTTGAAATATAGTTCAAATTCAATAAAAATCGACAAAAATACAGTTTCTAGCTAAAATTTGATGGTTTCGTTGCACTTTCCGAGCCCGTAGGGTATCTGATTGGCTTAAAAGTACAAGAAAACACTTCAAAAGTGACGTTTCTGAAGAATTTTAACAGTTTTCTTGTATCTACGAACGCCAGAATGCATAAAATTGACCTAAACGTCCCCTTTTCCTATTCTGAGTCGATTCTGCATGCTTTAAGTGTGTTTGGTGGCTCAGAACCATCAAAAAACGTTGAAATATAGTTCAAATTCAATAAAAATCGACAAAAATACAGTTTCTAGCTAAAATTTGATGGTTTCGTTGCACTTTCCGAGCCCGTAGGGTATCTGATTGGCTTAAAAGTACAAGAAAACACTTCAAAAGTGACGTTTCTGAAGAATTTTAACAGTTTTCTTGTATCTACGAACGCCAGAATGCATAAAATTGACCTAAACGTCTCCTTTTCCTATTCTGACTCGATTCTGCATGCTTTAAGTGTGTTTGGTGGCTCAGAACCATCAAAAAACGTTGAAATATAGTTCAAATTCAATAAAAATCGACAAAAATACAGTTTCTAGCTAAAATTTGATGGTTTCGTTGCACTTTCCGAGCCCGTAGGGTATCTGATTGGCTTAAAAGTACAAGAAAACACTTCAAAAGTGACGTTTCTGAAGAATTTTAACAGTTTTCTTGTATCTACGAACGCCAGAATGCATAAAATTGACCTAAACGTCTCCTTTTCCTATTCTGAGTCGATTCTGCATGCTTTAGGTGTGTTTGGTGGTTCAGAACCATCAAAAAACGTTGAAATATAGTTCAAATTCAATAAAAATCGACAAAAATACAGTTTCTAGCTAAAATTTGATGGTTTCGTTGCACTTTCCGAGCCCGTAGGGTATCTGATTGGCTTAAAAGTACAAGAAAACATTTCAAAAGTGACGTTTCTGAAGAATTTTAACAGTTTTCTTGTATCTACGAACGCCAGAATGCATAAAATTGACCTAAACGTCTCCTTTTCCTATTCTGAGTCGATTCTGCATGCTTTAAGTGTGTTTGGTGGCTCAGAACCATCAAAAAACGTTGAAATATAGTTCAAATTCAATAAAAATCGACAAAAATACAGTTTCTAGCTAAAATTTGATGGTTTCGTTGCACTTTCCGAGCCCGTAGGGTATCTGATTGGCTTAAAAGTACAAGAAAACACTTCAAAAGTGACGTTTCTGAAGAATTTTAACAGTTTTCTTGTATCTACGAACGCCAGAATGCATAAAATTGACCTAAACGTCTCCTTTTCCTATTCTGAGTCGATTCTGCATGCTTTAAGTGTGTTTGGTGGCTCAGAACCATCAAAAAACGTTGAAATATAGTTCAAATTCAATAAAAATCGACAAAAATACAGTTTCTAGCTAAAATTTGATGGTTTCGTTGCATTTTCCGAGCCCGTAGGGTATCTGATTGGCTTAAAAGTACAAGAAAACACTTCAAAAGTGACGTTTCTGAAAAATTTTAACAGTTTTCTTGTATCTACGAACGCCAGAATGCATAAAATTGACCTAAACGTCTCCTTTTCCTATTCTGAGTCGATTCTGCATGCTTTAAGTGTGTTTGGTGGCTCAGAACCATCAAAAAACGTTGAAATATAGTTCAAATTCAATAAAAATCGACAAAAATACAGTTTCTAGCTAAAATTTGATGGTTTCGTTGCACTTTCCGAGCCCGTAGGGTATCTGATTGGCTTAAAAGTACAAGAAAACACTTCAAAAGTGACGTTTCTGAAGAATTTTAACAGTTTTCTTGTATCTACGAACGCCAGAATGCATAAAATTGACCTAAACGTCTCCTTTTCCTATTCTGAGTCGATTCTGCATGCTTTAAGTGTGTTTGGTGGCTCAGAACCATCAAAAAACGTTGAAATATAGTTCAAATTCAATAAAAATCGACAAAAATACAGTTTCTAGCTAAAATTTGATGGTTTCGTTGCACTTTCCGACCCCGTAGGGTATCTGATTGGCTTAAAAGTACAAGAAAACACTTCAAAAGTGACGTTTCTGAAGAATTTTAACAGTTTTCTTGTATCTACGAACGCCAGAATGCATAAAATTGACCTAAACGTCTCCTTTTCCTATTCTGAGTCGATTCTGCATGCTTTAAGTGTGTTTGGTGGCTCAGAACCATCAAAAAACGTTGAAATATAGTTCAAATTCAATAAAAATCGACAAAAATACAGTTTCTAGCTAAAATTTGATGGTTTCGTTGCACTTTCCGAGCCCGTAGGGTATCTGATTGGCTTAAAAGTACAAGAAAACACTTCAAAAGTGACGTTTCTGAAGAATTTTAACAGTTTTCTTGTATCTACGAACGCCAGAATGCATAAAATTGACCTAAACGTCTCCTTTTCCTATTCTGAGTCGATTCTGCATGCTTTAAGTGTGTTTGGTGGCTCAGAACCATCAAAAAACGTTGAAATATAGTTCAAATTCAATAAAAATCGACAAAAATACAGTTTCTAGCTAAAATTTGATGGTTTCGTTGCACTTTCCGAGCCCGTAGGGTATCTGATTGGCTTAAAAGTACAAGAAAACACTTCAAAAGTGACGTTTCTGAAGAATTTTAACAGTTTTCTTGTATCTACGAACGCCAGAATGCATAAAATTGACCTAAACGTCTCCTTTTCCTATTCTGAGTGGATTCTGCATGCTTTAAGTATTTTTGGTGGCTCAGAACCATCAAAAAACGTTGAAATATAGTTCAAATTCAATAAAAATCGACAAAAATACAGTTTCTAGCTAAAATTTGATGGTTTCGTTGCACTTTCCGAGCCCGTAGGGTATCTGATTGGCTTAAAAGTACAAGAAAACACTTCAAAAGTGACGTTTCTGAAGAATTTTAACAGTTTTCTTGTATCTACGAACGCCAGAATGCATAAAATTGACCTAAACGTCTTCTTTTCCTATTCTGAGTCGATTCTGCATGCTTTAAGTGTGTTTGGTGGCTCAGAACCATCAAAAAACGTTGAAATATAGTTCAAATTCAATAAAAATCGACAAAAATACAGTTTCTAGCTAAAATTTGATGGTTTCGTTGTACTTTCCGAGCCCGTAGGGTATCTGATTGGCTTAAAAGTACAAGAAAACACTTCAAAAGTGACGTTTCTGAAGAATTTTAAGTTTTCTTGTATCTACGAACGCCAGAATGCATAAAATTGACCTAAACGTCTCCTTTTCCTATTCTGAGTCGATTCTGCATGCTTTAAGTGTGTTTGGTGGCTCAGAACCATCAAAAAACGTTGAAATATAGTTCAAATTCAATAAAAATCGACAAAAATACAGTTTCTAGCTAAAATTTGATGGTTTCGTTGCACTTTCCGAGCCCGTAGGGTATCTGATTGGCTTAAAAGTACAAGAAAACACTTCAAAAGTGACGTTTCTGAAGAATTTTAACAGTTTTCTTGTATCTACGAACGCCAGAATGCATAAAATTGACCTAAACGTCTCCTTTTCCTATTCTGAGTCGATTCTGCATGCTTTAAGTGTGTTTGGTGGCTCAGAACCATCAAAAAACGTTGAAATATAGTTCAAATTCAATAAAAATCGACAAAAATACAGTTTCTAGCTAAAATTTGTTGGTTTCGTTGCACTTTCCGAGCCCGTAGGGTATCTGATTGTCTTAAAAGTACAAGAAAACACTTCAAAAGTGACGTTTCTGAAGAATTTTAACAGTTTTCTTGTATCTACGAACGCCAGAATGCATAAAATTGACCTAAACGTCTCCTTTTCCTATTCTGAGTCGATTCTGCATGCTTTAAGTGTGTTTGGTGGCTCAGAACCATCAAAAAACGTTGAAATATAGTTCAAATTCAATAAAAATCGACAAAAATACAGTTTCTAGCTAAAATTTGATGGTTTCGTTGCACTTTCCGAGCCCGTAGGGTATCTGATTGGCTTAAAAGTACAAGAAAACACTTCAAAAGTGACGTTTCTGAAGAATTTTAACAGTTTTCTTGTATCTACGAACGCCAGAATGCATAAAATTGACCTAAACGTCTCCTTTTCCTATTCTGAGTCGATTCTGCATGTTTTAAGTGTGTTTGGTGGCTCAGAACCATCAAAAAACGTTGAAATATAGTTCAAATTCAATAAAAATCGACAAAAATACAGTTTCTAGCTAAAATTTGATGGTTTCGTTGCACTTTCCGAGCCCGTAGGCTATCTGATTGGCTTAAAAGTACAAGAAAACACTTCAAAAGTGACGTTTCTGAAGAATTTTAACAGTTTTCTTGTATCTACGAACGCCAGAATGCATAAAATTGACCTAAACGTCTCCTTTTCCTATTCTGAGTCGATCCTGCATGCTTTAAGTGTGTTTGGTGGCTCAGAACCATCAAAAAACGTTGAAATATAGATCAAATTCAATAAAAATCGACAAAAATACAGTTTCTAGCTAAAATTTGATGGTTTCGTTGCACTTTCCGAGCCCGTAGGGTATCTGATTGGCTTAAAAATACAAGAAAACACTTCAAAAGTGACGTTTCTGAAGAATTTTAACAGTTTTCTTGTATCTACGAACGCCAGAATGCATAAAATTGACCTAAACGTCTCCTTTTCCTATTCTGAGTCGATTCTGCATGCTTTAAGTGTGTTTGGTGGCTCAGAACCATCAAAAAACGTTGAAATATAGTTCAAATTCAATAAAAATCGACAAAAATACAGTTTCTAGCTAAAATTTGATGGTTTCGTTGCACTTTCCGAGCCCGTAGGGTATCTGATTGGCTTAAAAGTACAAGAAAACACTTCAAAAGTGACGTTTCTGACGAATTTTAACAGTTTTCTTGTATCTACGAACGCCAGAATGCATAAAATTGACCTAAACGTCTCCTTTTCCTATTCTGAGTCGATTCTGCATGCTTTAAGTGTGTTTGGTGGCTCAGAACCATCAAAAAACGTTGAAATATAGTTCAAATTCAATAAAAATCGACAAAAATACAGTTTCTAGCTAAAATTTGATGGTTTCGTTGCACTTTCCGAGCCCGTAGGGTATCTGATTGGCTTAAAAGTACAAGAAAACACTTCAAAAGTGACGTTTCTGAAGAATTTTAACAGTTTTCTTGTATCTACGAACGCCAGAATGCATAAAATTGACCTAAACGTCTCCTTTTCCTATTCTGAGTCGATTCTGCATGCTTTAAGTGTGTTTGGTGGCTCAGAACCATCAAAAAACGTTGAAATATAGTTCAAATTCAATAAAAATCGACAAAAATACAGTTTCTAGCTAAAATTTGATGGTTTCGTTGCACTTTCCGAGCCCGTAGGCTATCTGATTGGCTTAAAAGTACAAGAAAACACTTCAAAAGTGACGTTTCTGAAGAATTTTAACAGTTTTCTTGTATCTACGAACGCCAGAATGCATAAAATTGACCTAAACGTCTCCTTTTCCTATTCTGAGTCGATCCTGCATGCTTTAAGTGTGTTTGGTGGCTCAGAACCATCAAAAAACGTTGAAATATAGATCAAATTCAATAAAAATCGACAAAAATACAGTTTCTAGCTAAAATTTGATGGTTTCGTTGCACTTTCCGAGCCCGTAGGGTATCTGATTGGCTTAAAAATACAAGAAAACACTTCAAAAGTGACGTTTCTGAAGAATTTTAACAGTTTTCTTGTATCTACGAACGCCAGAATGCATAAAATTGACCTAAACGTCTCCTTTTCCTATTCTGAGTCGATTCTGCATGCTTTAAGTGTGTTTGGTGGCTCAGAACCATCAAAAAACGTTGAAATATAGTTCAAATTCAATAAAAATCGACAAAAATACAGTTTCTAGCTAAAATTTGATGGTTTCGTTGCACTTTCCGAGCCCGTAGGGTATCTGATTGGCTTAAAAGTACAAGAAAACACTTCAAAAGTGACGTTTCTGAAGAATTTTAACAGTTTTCTTGTATCTACGAACGCCAGAATGCATAAAATTGACCTAAACGTCTCCTTTTCCTATTCTGAGTCGATTCTGCATGCTTTAAGTGTGTTTGGTGGCTCAGAACCATCAAAAAACGTTGAAATATAGTTCAAATTCAATAAAAATCGACAAAAATACAGTTTCTAGCTAAAATTTGATGGTTTCGTTGCACTTTCCGAGCCCGTAGGGTATCTGATTGGCTTAAAAGTACAAGAAAACACTTCAAAAGTGACGTTTCTGAAGAATTTTAACAGTTTTCTTGTATCTACGAACGCCAGAATGCATAAAATTGACCTAAACGTCTCCTTTTCCTATTCTGAGTCGATTCTGCATGCTTTAAGTGTGTTTGGTGGCTCAGAACCATCAAAAAACGTTGAAATATAGTTCAAATTCAATAAAAATCGACAAAAATACAGTTTCTAGCTAAAATTTGATGGTTTCGTTGCACTTTCCGAGCCCGTAGGGTATCTGATTGGCTTAAAAGTACAAGAAAACACTTCAAAAGTGACGTTTCTGAAGAATTTTAACAGTTTTCTTGTATCTACGAACGCCAGAATGCATAAAATTGACCTAAACGTCTCCTTTTCCTATTCTGAGTCGATTCTGCATGCTTTAAGTGTGTTTGGTGGCTCAGAACCATCAAAAAACGTTGAAATATAGTTCAAATTCAATAAAAATCGACAAAAATACAGTTTCTGGCTAAAATTTGATGGTTTCGTTGCACTTTCCGAGCCCGTAGGGTATCTGATTGGCTTAAAAGTACAAGAAAACACTTCAAAAGTGACGTTTCTGAAGAATTTTAACAGTTTTCTTGTATCTACGAACGCCAGAATGCATAAAATTGACCTAAACGTCTCCTTTTCCTATTCTGAGTCGATTCTGCATGCTTTAAGTGTGTTTGGTGGCTCAGAACCATCAAAAAACGTTGAAATATAGTTCAAATTCAATAAAAATCGGCAAAAATACAGTTTCTAGCTAAAATTTGATGGTTTCGTTGCACTTTCCGAGCCCGTAGGGTATCTGATTGGCTTAAAAGTACAAGAAAACATTTCAAAAGTGACGTTTCTGAAGAATTTTAACAGTTTTCTTGTATCTACGAACGCCAGAATGCATAAAATTGACCTAAACGTCTCCTTTTCCTATTCTGAGTCGACTCTGCATGCTTTAAGTGTGTTTGGTGGCTCAGAACCATCAAAAAACGTTGAAATATAGTTCAAATTCAATAAAAATCGACAAAAATACAGTTTCTAGCTAAAATTTGATGGTTTCGTTGCACTTTCCGAGCCCGTAGGGTATCTGATTGGCTTAAAAGTACAAGAAAACACTTCAAAAGTGACGTTTCTGAAGAATTTTAACAGTTTTCTTGTATCTACGAACGCCAGAATGCATAAAATTGACCTAAACGTCTCCTTTTCCTATTCTGAGTCGATTCTGCATGCTTTAAGTGTGTTTGGTGGCTCAGAACCATCAAAAAACGTTGAAATATAGTTCAAATTCAATAAAAATCGACAAAAATACAGTTTCTAGCTAAAATTTGATGGTTTCGTTGCACTTTCCGAGCCCGTAGGGTATCTGATTGGCTTAAAAGTACAAGAAAACACTTCAAAAGTGACGTTTCTGAAGAATTTTAACAGTTTTCTTGTATCTACGAACGCCAGAATGCATAAAATTGACCTAAACGTCTCCTTTTCCTATTCTGAGTCGATTCTGCATGCTTTAAGTGTGTTTGGTGGCTCAGAACCATCAAAAAACGTTGAAATATGGTTCAAATTCAATAAAAATCGACAAAAATACAGTTTCTAGCTAAAATTTGATGGTTTCGTTGCACTTTCCGAGCCCGTTGGGTATCTGATTGGCTTAAAAGTACAAGAAAACACTTCAAAAGTGACGTTTCTGAAGAATTTTAACAGTTTTCTTGTATCTACGAACGCCAGAATGCATAAAATTGACCTAAACGTCTCCTTTTCCTATTCTGAGTCGATTCTGCATGCTTTAAGTGTGTTTGGTGGCTCAGAACCATCAAAAAACGTTGAAATATAGTTCAAATTCAATAAAAATCGACAAAAATACAGTTTCTAGCTAAAATTTGATGGTTTCGTTGCACTTTCCGAGCCCGTAGGGTATCTGATTAGCTTAAAAGTACAAGAAAACACTTCAAAAGTGACGTTTCTGAAGAATTTTAACAGTTTTCTTGTATCTACGAACGCCAGAATGCATAAAATTGACCTAAACGTCTCCTGTTCCTATTCTGAGTCGATTCTGCATGCTTTAAGTGTGTTTGGTGGCTCAGAACCATCAAAAAACGTTGAAATATAGTTCAAATTCAATAAAAGTCGACAAAAATACAGTTTCTAGCTAAAATTTGATGGTTTCGTTGCACTTTCCGAGCCCGTAGGGTATCTGATTGGCTTAAAAGTACAAGAAAACACTTCAAAAGTGACGTTTCTGAAGAATTTTAACAGTTTTCTTGTATCTACGAACGCCAGAATGCATAAAATTGACCTAAACGTCTCCTTTTCCTATTCTGAGTCGATTCTGCATGCTTTAAGTGTGTTTGGTGGCTCAGAACCATCAAAAAACTTTGAAATATAGCTCAAATTCAATAAAAATCGACAAAAATACAGTTTCTAGCTAAAATTTGATGGTTTCGTTGCACTTTCCGAGCCCGTAGGGTATCTGATTGGCTTAAAAGTACAAGAAAACACTTCAAAAGTGACGTTTCTGAAGAATTTTAACAGTTTTCTTGTATCTACGAACGCCAGAATGCATAAAATTGACCTAAACGTCTCCTTTTCCTATTCTGAGTCGATTCTGCATGCTTTAAGTGTGTTTGGTGGCTCAGAACCATCAAAAAACGTTGAAATATAGTTCAAATTCAATAAAAATCGACAAAAATACAGTTTCTAGCTAAAATTTGATGGTTTCGTTGCACTTTCCGAGCCCGTAGGGTATCTGATTGGCTTAAAAGTACAAGAAAACACTTCAAAAGTGACGTTTCTGAAGAATTTTAACAGTTTTCTTGTATCTACGAACGCCAGAATGCATAAAATTGACCTAAACGTCTCCTTTTCCTATTCTGAGTCGATTCTGCATGCTTTAAGTGTGTTTGGTGGCTCAGAACCATCAAAAAACGTTGAAATATAGTTCAAATTCAATAAAAATCGACAAAAATACAGTTTCTAGCTAAAATTTGATGGTTTCGTTGCACTTTCCGAGCCCGTAGGGTATCTGATTGGCTTAAAAGTACAAGAAAACACTTCAAAAGTGACGTTTCTGAAGAATTTTAACAGTTTTCTTGTATCTACGAACGCCAGAATGCATAAAATTGACCTAAACGTCTCCTTTTCCTATTCTGAGTCGATTCTGCATGCTTTAAGTGTGTTTGGTGGCTCAGAACCATCAAAAAACGTTGAAATATAGTTCAAATTCAATAAAAATCGGCAAAAATACAGTTTCTAGCTAAAATTTGATGGTTTCGTTGCACTTTCCGAGCCCGTAGGGTATCTGATTGGCTTAAAAGTACAAGAAAACATTTCAAAAGTGACGTTTCTGAAGAATTTTAACAGTTTTCTTGTATCTACGAACGCCAGAATGCATAAAATTGACCTAAACGTCTCCTTTTCCTATTCTGAGTCGATTCTGCATGCTTTAAGTGTGTTTGGTGGCTCAGAACCATCAAAAAACGTTGAAATATAGTTCAAATTCAATAAAAATCGACAAAAATACAGTTTCTAGCTAAAATTTGATGGTTTCGTTGCACTTTCCGAGCCCGTAGGGTATCTGATTGGCTTAAAAGTACAAGAAAACACTTCAAAAGTGACGTTTCTGAAGAATTTTAACAGTTTTCTTGTATCTACGAACGCCAGAATGCATAAAATTGACCTAAACGTCTCCTTTTCCTATTCTGAGTCGATTCTGCATGCTTTAAGTGTGTTTGGTGGCTCAGAACCATCAAAAAACGTTGAAATATAGTTCAAATTCAATAAAAATCGACAAAAATACAGTTTCTAGCTAAAATTTGATGGTTTCGTTGCACTTTCCGAGCCCGCAGGGTATCTGATTGGCTTAAAAGTACAAGAAAACACTTCAAAAGTGACGTTTCTGAAGAATTTTAACAGTTTTCTTGTATCTACGAACGCCAGAATGCATAAAATTGACCTAAACATCTCCTTTTCCTATTCTGAGTCGATTCTGCATGCTTTAAGTGTGTTTGGTGGCTCAGAACCATCAAAAAACGTTGAAATATAGTTCAAATTCAATAAAAATCGACAAAAATACAGTTTCTAGCTAAAATTTGATGGTTTCGTTGCACTTTCCGAGCCCGTAGGGTATCTGATTAGCTTAAAAGTACAAGAAAACACTTCAAAAGTGACGTTTCTGAAGAATTTTAACAGTTTTCTTGTATCTACGAACGCCAGAATGCATTAAATTGACCTAAACGTCTCCTTTTCCTATTCTGAGTCGATTCTGCATGCTTTAAGTGTGTTTGGTGGCTCAGAACCATCAAAAAACGTTGAAATATAGTTCAAATTCAATAAAAGTCGACAAAAATACAGTTTCTAGCTAAAATTTGATGGTTTCGTTGCACTTTCCGAGCCCGTAGGGTATCTGATTGGCTTAAAAGTACAAGAAAACACTTCAAAAGTGACGTTTCTGAAGAATTTTAACAGTTTTCTTGTATCTACGAACGCCAGAATGCATAAAATTGACCTAAACGTCTCCTTTTCCTATTCTGAGTCGATTCTGCATGCTTTAAGTGTGTTTGGTGGCTCAGAACCATCAAAAAACGTTGAAATATAGTTCAAATTCAATAAAAATCGACAAAAATACAGTTTCTAGCTAAAATTTGATGGTTTCGTTGCACTTTCCGAGCCCGTAGGGTATCTGATTGGCTTAAAAGTACAAGAAAACACTTCAAAAGTGACGTTTCTGAAGAATTTTAACAGTTTTCTTGTATCTACGAATGCCAGAATGCATAAAATTGACCTAAACGTCTCCTTTTCCTATTCTGAGTGGATTCTGCATGCTTTAAGTGTGTTTGGTGGCTCAGAACCATCAAAAAACGTTGAAATATAGTTCAAATTCAATAAAAATCGACAAAAATACAGTTTCTAGCTAAAATTTGATGGTTTCGTTGCACTTTCCGAGCCCGTAGGGTATCTGATTGGCTTAAAAGTACAAGAAAACACTTCAAAAGTGACGTTTCTGAAGAATTTTAACAGTTTTCTTGTATCTACGAACGCCAGAATGCATAAAATTGACCTAAACGTCTCCTTTTCCTATTCTGAGTCGATTCTGCATGCTTTAAGTGTGTTTGGTGGCTCAGAACCATCAAAAAACGTTGAAATATAGTTCAAATTCAATAAAAATCGACAAAAATACAGTTTCTAGCTAAAATTTGATGGTTTCGTTGCACTTTCCGAGCCCGTCGGGTATCTGATTGGCTTAAAAGTACAAGAAAATACTTCAAAAGTGACGTTTCTGAAGAATTTTAACAGTTTTCTTGTATCTACGAACGCCAGAATGCATAAAATTGACCTAAACGTCTCCTTTTCCTATTCTGAGTCGATTCTGCATGCTTTAAGTGTGTTTGGTGGCTCAGAACCATCAAAAAACGTTGAAATATAGTTCAAATTCAATAAAAATCGACAAAAATACAGTTTCTAGCTAAAATTTGATGGTTTCGTTGCACTTTCCGAGCCCGTAGGGTATCTGATTGGCTTAAAAGTACAAGAAAACATTTCAAAAGTGACGTTTCTGAAGAATTTTAACAGTTTTCTTGTATCTACGAACGCCAGAATGCATAAAATTGACCTAAACGTCTCCTTTTCCTATTCTGAGTCGATTCTGCATGCTTTAAGTGTGTTTGGTGGCTCAGAACCATCAAAAAACGTTGAAATATAGTTCAAATTCAATAAAAATCGACAAAAATACAGTTTCTAGCTAAAATTTGATGGTTTCGTTGCACTTTCCGAGCCCGTAGGGTATCTGATTGGCTTAAAAGTACAAGAAAACACTTCAAAAGTGACGTTTCTGAAGAATTTTAACAGTTTTCTTGTATCTACGAACGCCAGAATGCATAAAATTGACCTAAACGTCTCCTTTTCCTATTCTGAGTCGATTCTGCATGCTTTAAGTGTGTTTGGTGGCTCAGAACCATCAAAAAACGTTGAAATATAGTTCAAATTCAATAAAAATCGACAAAAATACAGTTTCTAGCTAAAATTTGATGGTTTCGTTGCACTTTCCGAGCCCGTAGGGTATCTGATTGTCTTAAAAGTACAAGAAAACACTTCAAAAGTGACGTTTCTGAAGAATTTTAACAGTTTTCTTGTATCTACGAACGCCAGAATGCATAAAATTGACCTAAACGTCTCCTTTTCCTATTCTGAGTCGATTCTGCATGCTTTAAGTGTGTTTGGTGGCTCAGAACCATCAAAAAACGTTGAAATATAGTTCAAATTCAATAAAAATCGACAAAAATACAGTTTCTAGCTAAAATTTGATGGTTTCGTTGCACTTTCCGAGCCCGTTGGGTATCTGATTGGCTTAAAAGTACAAGAAAACACTTCAAAAGTGACGTTTCTGAAGAATTTTAACAGTTTTCTTGTATCTACGAACGCCAGAATGCATAAAATTGACCTAAACGTCTCCTTTTCCTATTCTGAATCGATTCTGCATGCTTTAAGTGTGTTTGGTGGCTCAGAACCATCAAAAAACGTTGAAATATAGTTCAAATTCAATAAAAATCGACAAAAATACAGTTTCTAGCTAAAATTTGATGGTTTCGTTGCACTTTCCGAGCCCATTGGGTATCTGATTGGCTTAAAAGTACAAGAAAACACTTCAAAAGTGACGTTTCTGAAGAATTTTAACAGTTTTCTTGTATCTACGAACGCCAGAATGCATAAAATTGACCTAAACGTCTCCTTTTCCTATTCTGAGTCGATTCTGCATGCTTTAAGTGTGTTTGGTGGCTCAGAACCATCAAAAAACGTTGAAATATAGTTCAAATTCAATAAAAATCGACAAAAATACAGTTTCTAGCTAAAATTTGATGGTTTCGTTGCACTTTCCGAGCCCGTAGGGTATCTGATTGGCTTAAAAGTACAAGAAAACACTTCAAAAGTGACGTTTCTGAAGAATTTTAACAGTTTTCTTGTATCTACGAACGCCAGAATGCATAAAATTGACCTAAACGTCTCCTTTTCCTATTCTGAGTCGATTCTGCATGCTTTAAGTGTGTTTGGTGGCTCAGAACCATCAAAAAACGTTGAAATATAGTTCAAATTCAATAAAAATCGACAAAAATACAGTTTCTAGCTAAAATTTGATGGTTTCGTTGCACTTTCCGAGCCCGTAGGGTATCTGATTGGCTTAAAAGTACAAGAAAACACTTCAAAAGTGACGTTTCTGAAGAATTTTAACAGTTTTCTTGTATCTACGAACGCCAGAATGCATAAAATTGACCTAAACGTCTCCTTTTCCTATTCTGAGTCGATTCTGCATGCTTTAAGTGTGTTTGGTGGCTCAGAACCATCAAAAAACGTTGAAATATAGTTCAAATTCAATAAAAATCGACAAAAATACAGTTTCTAGCTAAAATTTGATGGTTTCGTTGCACTTTACGAGCCCGTAGGGTATCTGATTGGCTTAAAAGTACAAGAAAACACTTCAAAAGTGACGTTTCTGAAGAATTTTAACAGTTTTCTTGTATCTACGAACGCCAGAATGCATAAAATTGACCTAAACGTCTCCTTTTCCTATTCTGAGTCGATTCTGCATGCTTTAAGTGTGTTTGGTGGCTCAGAACCATCAAAAAACGTTGAAATATAGTTCAAATTCAATAAAAATCGACAAAAATACAGTTTCTAGCTAAAATTTGATGGTTTCGTTGCACTTTCCGAGCCCGTAGGGTATCTGATTGGCTTAAAAGTACAAGAAAACACTTCAAAAGTGACGTTTCTGAAGAATTTTAACAGTTTTCTTGTATCTACGAACGCCAGAATGCATAAAATTGACCTAAACGTCTCCTTTTCCTATTCTGAGTCGATTCTGCATGCTTTAAGTGTGTTTGGTGGCTCAGAACCATCAAAAAACGTTGAAATATAGTTCAAATTCAATAAAAATCGACAAAAATACAGTTTCTAGCTAAAATTTGATGGTTTCGTTGCACTTTCCGAGCCCGTAGGGTATCTGATTGGCTTAAAAGTACAAAAAAACACTTCAAAAGTGACGTTTCTGAAGAATTTTAACAGTTTTCTTGTATCTACGAACGCCAGAATGCATAAAATTGACCTAAACGTCTCCTTTTCCTATTCTGAGTCGATTCTGCATGCTTTAAGTGTGTTTGGTGGCTCAGAACCATCAAAAAACGTTGAAATATAGTTCAAATTCAATAAAAATCGACAAAAATACAGTTTCTAGCTAAAATTTGATGGTTTCGTTGCACTTTCCGAGCCCGTAGGGTATCTGATTGGCTTAAAAGTACAAGAAAACACTTCAAAAGTGACGTTTCTGAAGAATTTTAACAGTTTTCTTGTATCGACGAACGCCAGAATGCATAAAATTGACCTAAACGTCTCCTTTTCCTATTCTGAGTCGATTCTGCATGCTTTAAGTGTGTTTGGTGGCTCAGAACCATCAAAAAACGTTGAAATATAGTTCAAATTCAATAAAAATCGACAAAAATACAGTTTCTAGCTAAAATTTGATGGTTTCGTTGCACTTTCCGAGCCCGTAGGGTATCTGATTGGCTTAACAGTACAAGAAAACACTTCAAAAGTGACGTTTCTGAAGAATTTTAACAGTTTTCTTGTATCTACGAACGCCAGAATGCATAAAATTGACCTAAACATCTCCTTTTCCTATTCTGAAGTCGATTCTGCATGCTTTAAGTGTGTTTGGTGGCTCAGAACCATCAAAAAACGTTGAAATATAGTTCAAATTCAATAAAAATCGACAAAAATACAGTTTCTAGCTAAAATTTGATGGTTTCGTTGCACTTTCCGAGCCCGTAGGGTATCTGATTGGCTTAAAAGTACAAGAAAACACTTCAAAAGTGACGTTTCTGAAGAATTTTAACAGTTTTCTTGTATCTACGAAGGCCAGAATGCATAAAATTGACCTAAACGTCTCCTTTTCCTATTCTGAGTCGATTCTGCATGCTTTAAGTGTGTTTGGTGCTCAGAACCATCAAAAAACGTTGAAATATAGTTCAAATTCAATAAAAATCGACAAAAATACAGTTTCTAGCTAAAATTTTATGGTTTCGTTGCACTTTCCGAGCCCGTAGGGTATCTGATTGGCTTAAAAGTACAAGAAAACACTTCAAAAGTGACGTTTCTGAAGAATTTTAACAGTTTTCTTGTATCTACGAACGCCAGAATGCATAAAATTGACCTAAACGTCTCCTTTTCCTATTCTGAGTCGATTCTGCATGCTTTAAGTGTGTTTGGTGGCTCAGAACCATCAAAAAACGTTGAAATATAGTTCAAATTCAATAAAAATCGACAAAAATACAGTTTCTAGCTAAAATTTGATGGTTTCGTTGCACTTTCCGAGCCCGTAGGGTATCTGATTGGCTTAAAAGTACAAGAAAACACTTCAAAAGTGACGTTTCTGAAGAATTTTAACAGTTTTCTTGTATCTACGAACGCCAGAATGCATAAAATTGACCTAAACGTCTCCTTTTCCTATTCTGAGTCGATTCTGCATGCTTTAAGTGTGTTTGGTGGCTCAGAACCATCAAAAAACGTTGAAATATAGTTCAAATTCAATAAAAATCGACAAAAATACAGTTTCTAGCTAAAATTTGATGGTTTCGTTGCACTTTCCGAGCCCGTAGGGTATCTGATTGGCTTAAAAGTACAAGAAAACACTTCAAAAGTGACGTTTCTGAAGAATTTTAACAGTTTTCTTGTATCAACGAACGCCAGAATGCATAAAATTGACCTAAACGTCTCCTTTTCCTATTCTGAGTCGATTCTGCATGCTTTAAGTGTGTTTGGTGGCTCAGAACCATCAAAAAACCTTGAAATATAGTTCAAATTCAATAAAAATCGACAAAAATACAGTTTCTAGCTAAAATTTGATGGTTTCGTTGCACTTTCCGAGCCCGTAGGGTATCTGATTGGCTAAAAGTACAAGAAAACACTTCAAAAGTGACGTTTCTGAAGAATTTTAACAGTTTTCTTGTATCTACGAACGCCAGAATGCATAAAATTGACCTAAACGTCTCCTTTTCCTATTCTGAGTCGATTCTGCATGCTTTAAGTGTGTTTGGTGGCTCAGAACCATCAAAAAACGTTGAAATATAGTTCAAATTCAATAAAAATCGACAAAAATACAGTTTCTAGCTAAAATTTGATGGTTTCGTTGCACTTTCCGAGCCCGTATGGTATCTGATTGGCTTAAAAGTACAAGAAAACACTTCAAAAGTGACGTTTCTGAAGAATTTTAACAGTTTTCTTGTATCTACGAACGCCAGAATGCATAAAATTGACCTAAACATCTCCTTTTCCTATTCTGAGTCGATTCTGCATGCTTTAAGTGTGTTTGGTGGCTCAGAACCATCAAAAAACGTTGAAATATAGTTCAAATTCAATAAAAATCGACAAAAATACAGTTTCTAGCTAAAATTTGATGGTTTCGTTGCACTTTCCGAGCCCGTAGGGTATCTGATTGGCTTAAAAGTACAAGAAAACACTTCAAAAGTGACGTTTCTGAAGAATTTTAACAGTTTTCTTGTATCTACGAACGCCAGAATGCATAAAATTGACCTAAACGTCTCCTTTTCCTATTCTGAGTCGATTCTGCATGCTTTAAGTGTGTTTGGTGGCTCGGAACCATCAAAAAACGTTGAAATATAGTTCAAATTCAATAAAAATCGACAAAAATACAGTTTCTAGCTAAAATTTGATGGTTTCGTTGCACTTTCCGAGCCCGTAGGGTATCTGATTGGCTTAAAAGTACAAGAAAACACTTCAAAAGTGACGTTTCTGAAGAATTTTAACAGTTTTCTTGTATCTACGAACGCCAGAATGCATAAAATTGACCTAAACGTCTCCTTTTCCTATTCTGAGTCGATTCTGCATGCTTTAAGTGTGTTTGGTGGCTCAGAACCATCAAAAAACGTTGAAATATAGTTCAAATTCAATAAAAATCGACAAAAATACAGTTTCTAGCTAAAATTTGATGGTTTCGTTGCACTTTCCGAGCCCGTAGGGTATCTGATTGGCTTAAAAGTACAAGAAAACACTTCAAAAGTGACGTTTCTGAAGAATTTTAACAGTTTTCTTGTATCTACGAACGCCAGAATGCATAAAATTGACCTAAACGTCTCCTTTTCCTATTCTGAGTCGATTCTGCATGCTTTAAGTGTGTTTGGTGGCTCAGAACCATCAAAAAACGTTGAAATATAGTTCAAATTCAATAAAAATCGACAAAAATACAGTTTCTAGCTAAAATTTGATGGTTTCGTTGCACTTTCCGAGCCCGTAGGGTATCTGATTGGCTTAAAATTACAAGAAAACACTTCAAAAGTGACGTTTCTGAAGAATTTTAACAGTTTTCTTGTATCTACGAACGCCAGAATGCATAAAATTGACCTAAACGTCTCCTTTTCCTATTCTGAGTCGATTCTGCATGCTTTAAGTGTGTTTGGTGGCTCAGAACCATCAAAAAACGTTGAAATATAGTTCAAATTCAATAAAAATCGACAAAAATACAGTTTCTAGCTAAAATTTGATGGTTTCGTTGCACTTTCCGAGCCCGTAGGGTATCTGATTGGCTTAAAAGTACAAGAAAACACTTCAAAAGTGACGTTTCTGAAGAATTTTAACAGTTTTCTTGTATCTACGAACGCCAGAATGCATAAAATTGACCTAAACGTCTCCTTTTCCTATTCTGAGTCGATTCTGCATGCTTTAAGTGTGTTTGGTGGCTCAGAACCATCAAAAAACGTTGAAATATAGTTCAAATTCAATAAAAATCGACAAAAATACAGTTTCTAGCTAAAATTTGATGGTTTCGTTGCACTTTCCGAGCCCGTAGGGTATCTGATTGGCTTAAAAGTACAAGAAAACACTTCAAAAGTGACGTTTCTGAAGAATTTTAACAGTTTTCTTGTATCTACGAACGCCAGAATGCATAAAATTGACCTAAACGTCTCCTTTTCCTATTCTGAGTCGATTCTGCATGCTTTAAGTGTGTTTGGTGGCTCAGAACCATCAAAAAACGTTGAAATATAGTTCAAATTCAATAAAAATCGACAAAAATACAGTTTCTAGCTAAAATTTGATGGTTTCATTGCACTTTCCGAGCCCGTAGGGTATCTGATTGGCTTAAAAGTACAAGAAAACACTTCAAAAGTGACGTTTCTAAAGAATTTTAACAGTTTTCTTGTATCTACGAACGCCAGAATGCATAAAATTGACCTAAACGTCTCCTTTTCCTATTCTGAGTCGATTCTGCATGCTTTAAGTGTGTTTGGTGGCTCAAAACCATCAAAAAACGTTGAAATATACTTCAAATTCAATAAAAGTCGACAAAAATACAGTTTCTAGCTAAAATTTGATGGTTTCGTTGCACTTTCCGAGCCCGTAGGGTATCTGATTGGCTTAAAAGTACAAGAAAACACTTCAAAAGTGACGTTTCTGAAGAATTTTAACAGTTTTCTTGTATCTACGAACGCCAGAATGCATAAAATTGACCTAAACGTCTCCTTTTCCTATTCTGAGTCGATTCTGCATGCTTTAAGTGTGTTTGGTGGCTCAGAACCATCAAAAAACGTTGAAATATAGTTCAAATTCAATAAAAATCGACAAAAATACAGTTTCTAGCTAAAATTTGATGGTTTCGTTGCACTTTCCGAGCCCGTAGGGTATCTGATTGGCTTAAAAGTACAAGAAAACACTTCAAAAGTGACGTTTCTGAAGAATTTTAACAGTTTTCTTGTATCTACGAACGCCAGAATGCATAAAATTGACCTAAACGTCTCCTTTTCCTATTCTGAGTCGATTCTGCATGCTTTAAGTGTGTTTGGTGGCTCAGAACCATCAAAAAACTTTGAAATATAGTTCAAATTCAATAAAAATCGACAAAAATACAGTTTCTAGCTAAAATTTGATGGTTTCGTTGCACTTTCCGAGCCCGTAGGGTATCTGATTGGCTTAAAAGTACAAGAAAACACTTCAAAAGTGACGTTTCTGAAGAATTTTAACAGTTTTCTTGTATCTACGAACGCCAGAATGCATAAAATTGACCTAAACGTCTCCTTTTCCTATTCTGAGTCGATTCTGCATGCTTTAAGTGTGTTTGGTGGCTCAGAACCATCAAAAAACGTTGAAATATAGTTCAAATTCAATAAAAATCGACAAAAATACAGTTTCTAGCTAAAATTTTATGGTTTCGTTGCACTTTCCGAGCCCGTAGGGTATCTGATTGGCTTAAAAGTACAATAAAACACTTCAAAAGTGACGTTTCTGAAGAATTTTAACAGTTTTCTTGTATCTACGAACGCCAGAATGCATAAAATTGACCTAAACGTCTCCTTTTCCTATTCTGAGTCGATTCTGCATGCTTTAAGTGTGTTTGGTGGCTCAGAACCATCAAAAAACGTTGAAATATAGTTCAAATTCAATAAAAATCGACAAAAATACAGTTTCTAGCTAAAATTTGATGGTTTCGTTGCACTTTCCGAGCCCGTAGGGTATCTGATTGGCTTAAAAGTACAAGAAAACACTTCAAAAGTGACGTTTCTGAAGAATTTTAACAGTTTTCTTGTATCTACGAACGCCAGAATGCATAAAATTGACATAAACGTCTCCTTTTCCTATTCTGAGTCGATTCTGCATGCTTTAAGTGTGTTTGGTGGCTCAGAACCATCAAAAAACGTTGAAATATAGTTCAAATTCAATAAAAATCGACAAAAATACAGTTTCTAGCTAAAATTTGATGGTTTCGTTGCACTTTCCGAGCCCGTAGGGTATCTGATTGGCTTAAAAGTACAAGAAAACACTTCAAAAGTGACGTTTCTGAAGAATTTTAACAGTTTTCTTGTATCTACGAACGCCAGAATGCATAAAATTGACCTAAACGTCTCCTTTTCCTATTCTGAGTCGATTCTGCATGCTTTAAGTGTGTTTGGTGGCTCAGAACCATCAAAAAACTTTGAAATATAGTTCAAATTCAATAAAAATCGACAAAAATACAGTTTCTAGCTAAAATTTGATGGTTTCGTTGCACTTTCCGAGCCCGTAGGGTATCTGATTGGCTTAAAAGTACAAGAAAACACTTCAAAAGTGACGTTTCTGAAGAATTTTAACAGTTTTCTTGTATCTACGAACGCCAGAATGCATAAAATTGACCTAAACGTCTCCTTTTCCTATTCTGAGTCGATTGTGCATGCTTTAAGTGTGTTTGGTGGCTCAGAACCATCAAAAAACGTTGAAATATAGTTCAAATTCAATAAAAATCGACAAAAATACAGTTTCTAGCTAAAATTTTATGGTTTCGTTGCACTTTCCGAGCCCGTAGGGTATCTGATTGGCTTAAAAGTACAAGAAAACACTTCAAAAGTGACGTTTCTGAAGAATTTTAACAGTTTTCTTGTATCTACGAACGCCAGAATGCATAAAATTGACCTAAACGTCTCCTTTTCCTATTCTGAGTCGATTCTGCATGCTTTAAGTGTGTTTGGTGGCTCAGAACCATCAAAAAACGTTGAAATATAGTTCAAATTCAATAAAAATCGACAAAAATACAGTTTCTAGCTAAAATTTGATGGTTTCGTTGCACTTTCCGAGCCCGTAGGGTATCTGATTGGCTTAAAAGTACATGAAAACACTTCAAAAGTGACGTTTCTGAAGAATTTTAACAGTTTTCTTGTATCTACGAACGCCAGAATGCATAAAATTGACCTAAACGTCTCCTTTTCCTATTCTGAGTCGATTCTGCATGCTTTAAGTGTGTTTGGTGGCTCAGAACCATCAAAAAACTTTGAAATATAGTTCAAATTCAATAAAAATCGACAAAAATACAGTTTCTAGCTAAAATTTGATGGTTTCGTTGCACTTTCCGAGCCCGTAGGGTATCTGATTGGCTTAAAAGTACAAGAAAACACTTCAAAAGTGACGTTTCTGAAGAATTTTAACAGTTTTCTTGTATCTACGAACGCCAGAATGCATAAAATTGACCTAAACGTCTCCTTTTCCTATTCTGAGACGATTCTGCATGCTTTAAGTGTGTTTGGTGGCTCAGAACCATCAAAAAACGTTGAAATATAGTTCAAATTCAATAAAAATCGACAAAAATACAGTTTCTAGCTAAAATTTGATGGTTTCGTTGCACTTTCCGAGCCCGTAGGGTATCTGATTGGCTTAAAAGTACAAGAAAACACTTCAAAAGTGACGTTTCTGAAGAATTTTAACAGTTTTCTTGTATCTACGAACGCCAGAATGCATAAAATTGACCTAAACGTCTCCTTTTCCTATTCTGAGTCGATTCTGCATGCTTTAAGTGTGTTTGGTGGCTCAGAACCATCAAAAAACGTTGAAATATAGTTCAAATTCAATAAAAATCGACAAAAATACAGTTTCTAGCTAAAATTTGATGGTTTCGTTGCACTTTCCGAGCCCGTAGGGTATCTGATTGGCTTAAAAGTACAAGAAAACACTTCAAAAGTGACGTTTCTGAAGAATTTTAACAGTTTTCTTGTATCTACGAACGCCAGAATGCATAAAATTGACCTAAACGTCTCCTTTTCCTATTCTGAGTCGATTCTGCATGCTTTAAGTGTGTTTGGTGGCTCAGAACCATCAAAAAACGTTGAAATATAGTTCAAATTCAATAAAAATCGACAAAAATACAGTTTCTAGCTAAAATTTGATGGTTTCGTTGCACTTTCCGAGCCCGTAGGGTATCTGATTGGCTTAAAAGTACAAGAAAACACTTCGAAAGTGACGTTTCTGAAGAATTTTAACAGTTTTCTTGTATCTACGAACGCCAGAATGCATAAAATTGACCTAAACGTCTCCTTTTCCTATTCTGAGTCGATTCTGCATGCTTTAAGTGTGTTTGGTGGCTCAGAACCATCAAAAAACGTTGAAATATAGTTCAAATTCAATAAAAATCGACAAAAATACAGTTTCTAGCTAAAATTTGATGGTTTCGTTGCACTTTCCGAGCCCGTAGGGTATCTGATTGGCTTAAAAGTACAAGAAAACACTTCAAAAGTGACGTTTCTGAAGAATTTTAACAGTTTTCTTGTATCTACGAACGCCAGAATGCATAAAATTGACCTAAACGTCTCCTTTTCCTATTCTGAGTCGATTCTGCATGCTTTAAGTGTGTTTGGTGGCTCAGAACCATCAAAAAACGTTGAAATATAGTTCAAATTCAATAAAAATCGACAAAAATACAGTTTCTAGCTAAAATTTGATGGTTTCGTTGCACTTTCCGAGCCCGTAGGGTATCTGATTGGCTTAAAAGTACAAGAAAACACTTCAAAAGTGACGTTTCTGAAGAATTTTAACAGTTTTCTTGTATCTACGAACGCCAGAATGCATAAAATTGACCTAAACGTCTCCTTTTCCTATTCTGAGTCGATTCTGCATGCTTTAAGTGTGTTTGGTGGCTCAGAACCATCAAAAAACGTTGAAATATAGTTCAAATTCAATAAAAATCGACAAAAATACAGTTTCTAGCTAAAATTTGATGGTTTCGTTGCACTTTCCGAGCCCGTAGGGTATCTGATTGGCTTAAAAGTACAAGAAAACACTTCAAAAGTGACGTTTCTGAAGAATTTTAACAGTTTTCTTGTATCTACGAACGCCAGAATGCATAAAATTGACCTAAACTTCTCTTTTTCCTATTCTGAGTCGATTCTGCATGCTTTAAGTGTGTTTGGTGGCTCAGAACCTCAAAAAACGTTGAAATATAGTTCAAATTCAATAAAAATCGACAAAAATACAGTTTCTAGCTAAAATTTGATGGTTTCGTTGCACTTTCCGAGCCCGTAGGGTATCTGATTGGCTTAAAAGTACAAGAAAACACTTCAAAAGTGACGTTTCTGAAGAATTTTAACAGTTTTCTTGTATCTACGAACGCCAGAATGCATAAAATTGACCTAAACGTCTCCTTTTCCTATTCTGAGTCGATTCTGCATGCTTTAAGTGTGTTTGGTGGCTCAGAACCATCAAAAAACGTTGAAATATAGTTCAAATTCAATAAAAATCGACAAAAATACAGTTTCTAGCTAAAATTTGATGGTTTCGTTGCACTTTCCGAGCCCGTAGGGCATCTGATTGGCTTAAAAGTACAAGAAAACACTTCAAAAGTGACGTTTCTGAAGAATTTTAACAGTTTTCTTGTATCTACGAACGCCAGAATGCATAAAATTGACCTAAACGTCTCCTTTTCCTATTCTGAGTCGATTCTGCATGCTTTAAGTGTGTTTGGTGGCTCAGAACCATCAAAAAACGTTGAAATATAGTTCAAATTCAATAAAAATCGACAAAAATACAGTTTCTAGCTAAAATTTGATGGTTTCGTTGCACTTTCCGAGCCCGTAGGGTATCTGATTGGCTTAAAAGTACAAGAAAACACTTCAAAAGTGACGTTTCTGAAGAATTTTAACAGTTTTCTTGTATCTACGAACGCCAGAATGCATAAAATTGACCTAAACGTCTCCTTTTCCTATTCTGAGTCGATTCTGCATGCTTTAAGTGTGTTTGGTGGCTCAGAACCATCAAAAAACGTTGAAATATAGTTCAAATTCAATAAAAATCGACAAAAATACAGTTTCTAGCTAAAATTTGATGGTTTCGTTGCACTTTCCGAGCCCGTAGGGTATCTGATTGGCTTAAAAGTACAAGAAAACACTTCAAAAGTGACGTTTCTGAAGAATTTTAACAGTTTTCTTGTATCTACGAACGCCAGAATGCATAAAATTGACCTAAACGTCTCCTTTTCCTATTCTGAGTCGATTCTGCATGCTTTAAGTGTGTTTGGTGGCTCAGAACCATCAAAAAACGTTGAAATATAGTTCAAATTCAATAAAAATCGACAAAAATACAGTTTCTAGCTAAAATTTGATGGTTTCGTTGCACTTTCCGAGCCCGTAGGGTATCTGATTGGCTTAAAAGTACAAGAAAACACTTCAAAAGTGACGTTTCTGAAGAATTTTAACAGTTTTCTTGATTCTACGAACGCCAGAATGCACAAAATTGACCTAAACGTCTCCTTTTCCTATTCTGAGTCGATTCTGCATGCTTTAAGTGTGTTTGGTGGCTCAGAACCATCAAAAAACGTTGAAATATAGTTCAAATTCAATAAAAATCGACAAAAATACAGTTTCTAGCTAAAATTTGATGGTTTCGTTGCACTTTCCGAGCCCGTAGGGTATCTGATTGGCTTAAAAGTACAAGAAAACACTTCAAAAGTGACGTTTCTGAAGAATTTTAAACAGTTTTCTTGTATCTACGAACGCCAGAATGCATAAAATTGACCTAAACGTCTCCTTTTCCTATTGTGAGTCGATTCTGCATGCTTTAAGTGTGTTTGGTGGCTCAGAACCATCAAAAAACGTTGAAATATAGTTCAAATTCAATAAAAATCGACAAAAATACAGTTTCTAGCTAAAATTTGATGGTTTCGTTGCACTTTCCGAGCCCGTAGGGTATCTGATTGGCTTAAAAGTACAAGAAAACACTTCAAAAGTGACGTTTCTGAAGAATTTTAACAGTTTTCTTGTATCTACGAACGCCAGAATGCATAAAATTGACCTAAACGTCTCCTTTTCCTATTCTGAGTCGATTCTGCAAGCTTTAAGTGTGTTTGGTGGCTCAGAACCATCAAAAAACGTTGAAATATAGTTCAAATTCAATAAAAATCGACAAAAATACAGTTTCTAGCTAAAATTTTATTGTTTCGTTGCACTTTCCGAGCCCGTAGGGTATCTGATTGGCTTAAAAGTACTAGAAAACACTTCAAAAGTGACGTTTCTGAAGAATTTTAACAGTTTTCTTGTATCTACGAACGCCAGAATGCATAAAATTGACCTAAACGTCTCCTTTTCCTATTCTGAGTCGATTCTGCATGCTTTAAGTGTGTTTGGTGGCTCAGAACCATCAAAAAACGTTGAAATATAGTTCAAATTCAATAAAAATCGACAAAAATACAGTTTCTAGCTAAAATTTGATGGTTTCGTTGCACTTTCCGAGCCCGTAGGGTATCTGATTGGCTTAAAAGTACAAGAAAACACCTCAAAAGTGACGTTTCTGAAGAATTTTAACAGTTTTCTTGTATCTACGAACGCCAGAATGCATAAAATTGACCTAAACGTCTCCTTTTCCTATTCTGAGTCGATTCTGCATGCTTTAAGTGTGTTTGGTGGCTCAGAACCATCAAAAAACGTTGAAATATAGTTCAAATTCAATAAAAATCGACAAAAATACAGTTTCTAGCTAAAATTTGATGGTTTCGTTGCACTTTCCGAGCCCGTAGGGTATCTGATTGGCTTAAAAGTACAAGAAAACACTTCAAAAGTGACGTTTCTGAAGAATTTTAACAGTTTTCTTGTATCTACGAACGCCAGAATGCATAAAATTGACCTAAACGTCTCCTTTTCCTATTCTGAGTCGATTCTGCATGCTTTAAGTGTGTTTGGTGGCTCAGAACCATCAAAAAACGTTGAAATATAGTTCAAATTCAATAAAAATCGACAAAAATACAGTTTCTAGCTAAAATTTGATGGTTTCGTTGCACTTTCCGAGCCCGTAGGGTATCTGATTGGCTTAAAAGTACAAGAAAACACTTCAAAAGTGACGTTTCTGAAGAATTTTAACAGTTTTCTTGTATCTACGAACGCCAGAATGCATAAAATTGACCTAAACGTCTCCTTTTCCTATTCTGAGTCGATTCTGCATGCTTTAAGTGTGTTTGGTGGCTCAGAACCATCAAAAAACGTTGAAATATAGTTCAAATTCAATAACAATCGACAAAAATACAGTTTCTAGCTAAAATTTGATGGTTTCGTTGCACTTTCCGAGCCCGTAGGTTATCTGATTGGCTTAAATGTACAAGAAAACACTTCAAAAGTGACGTTTCTGAAGAATTTTAACAGTTTTCTTGTATCTACGAACGCCAGAATGCATAAAATTGACCTAAACGTCTCCTTTTCCTACTCTGAGTCGATTCTGCATGCTTTAAGTGTGTTTGGTGGCTCAGAACCATCAAAAAACGTTGAAATATAGTTCAAATTCAATAAAAATCGACAAAAATACAGTTTCTAGCTAAAATTTGATGGTTTCGTTGCACTTTCCGAGCCCGTAGGGTATCTGATTGGCTTAAAAGTACAAGAAAACACTTCAAAAGTGACGTTTCTGAAGAATTTTAACAGTTTTCTTGTATCTACGAACGCCAGAATGCATAAAATTGACCTAAACGTCTCCTTTTCCTATTCTGAGTCGATTCTGCATGCTTTAAGTTTGTTTGGTGGCTCAGAACCATCAAAAAACGTTGAAATATAGTTCAAATTCAATAAAAATCGACAAAAATACAGTTTCTAGCTAAAATTTGATGGTTTCGTTGCACTTTCCGAGCCCGTAGGGTATCTGATTGGCTTAAAAGTACAAGAAAACACTTCAAAAGTGACGTTTCTGAAGAATTTTAACAGTTTTCTTGTATCTACGAACGCCAGAATGCATAAAATTGACCTAAACGTCTCCTTTTCCTATTCTGAGTCGATTCTGCATGCTTTAAGTGTGTTTGGTGGCTCAGAACCATCAAAAAACGTTGAAATATAGTTCAAATTCAATAAAAATCGACAAAAATACAGTTTCTAGCTAAAATTTGATGGTTTCGTTGCACTTTCCGAGCCCGTAGGTTATCTGATTGGCTTAAATGTACAAGAAAACACTTCAAAAGTGACGTTTCTGAAGAATTTTAACAGTTTTCTTGTATCTACGAACGCCAGAATGCATAAAATTGACCTAAACGTCTCCTTTTCCTACTCTGAGTCGATTCTGCATGCTTTAAGTGTGTTTGGTGGCTCAGAACCATCAAAAAACGTTGAAATATAGTTCAAATTCAATAAAAATTGACAAAAATACAGTTTCTAGCTAAAATTTGATGGTTTCGTTGCACTTTCCGAGCCCGTAGGGTATCTGATTGGCTTAAAAGTACAAGAAAACACTTCAAAAGTGACGTTTCTGAAGAATTTTAACAGTTTTCTTGTATCTACGAACGCCAGAATGCATAAAATTGACCTAAACGTCTCCTTTTCCTATTCTGAGTCGATTCTGCATGCTTTAAGTGTGTTTGGTGGCTCAGAACCATCAAAAAACGTTGAAATATAGTTCAAATTCAATAAAAATCGACAAAAATACAGTTTCTAGCTAAAATTTGATGGTTTCGTTGCACTTTCCGAGCCCGTAGGGTATCTGATTGGCTTAAAAGTACAAGAAAACACTTCAAAAGTGACGTTTCTGAAGAATTTTAACAGTTTTCTTGTATCTACGAACGCCAGAATGCATAAAATTGACCTAAACGTCTCCTTTTCCTATTCTGAGTCGATTCTGCATGCTTTAAGTTTGTTTGGTGGCTCAGAACCATCAAAAAACGTTGAAATATAGTTCAAATTCAATAAAAATCGACAAAAATACAGTTTCTAGCTAAAATTTGATGGTTTCGTTGCACTTTCCGAGCCCGTGGGGTATCTGATTGGCTTAAAAGTACAAGAAAACACTTCAAAAGTGACGTTTCTGAAGAATTTTAACAGTTTTCTTGTATCTACGAACGCCAGAATGCATAAAATTGACCTAAACGTCTCCTTTTCCTATTCTGAGTCGATTCTGCATGCTTTAAGTGTGTTTGGTGGCTCAGAACCATCAAAAAACGTTGAAATATAGTTCAAATTCAATAAAAATCGACAAAAATACAGTTTCTAGCTAAAATTTGATGGTTTCGTTGCACTTTCCGAGCCCGTAGGGTATCTGATTGGCTTAAAAGTACAAGAAAACACTTCAAAAGTGACGTTTCTGAAGAATTTTAACAGTTTTCTTGTATCTACGAACGCCAGAATGCATAAAATTGACCTAAACGTCTCCTTTTCCTATTCTGAGTCGATTCTGCATGCTTTAAGTGTGTTTGGTGGCTCAGAACCATCAAAAAACGTTGAAATATAGTTCAAATTCAATAAAAATCGACAAAAATACAGTTTCTAGCTAAAATTTGATGGTTTCGTTGCACTTTCCGAGCCCGTAGGGTATCTGATTGGCTTAAAAGTACAAGAAAACACTTCAAAAGTGACGTTTCTGAAGAATTTTAACAGTTTTCTTGTATCTACGAACGCCAGAATGCATAAAATTGACCTAAACGTCTCCTTTTCCTATTCTGAGTCGATTCTGCATGCTTTAAGTGTGTTTGGTGGCTCAGAACCATCAAAAAACGTTGAAATATAGTTCAAATTCAATAAAAATCGACAAAAATACAGTTTCTAGCTAAAATTTGATGGTTTCGTTGCACTTTCCGAGCCCGTTGGGTATCTGATTGGCTTAAAAGTACAAGAAAACACTTCAAAAGTGACGTTTCTGAAGAATTTTAACAGTTTTCTTGTATCTACGAACGCCAGAATGCATAAAATTGACCTAAACGTCTCCTTTTCCTATTCTGAGTCGATTCTGCATGCTTTAAGTGTGTTTGGTGGCTCAGAACCATCAAAAAACGTTGAAATATAGTTCAAATTCAATAAAAATCGACAAAAATACAGTTTCTAGCTAAAATTTGATGGTTTCGTTGCACTTTCCGAGCCCGCAGGGTATCTGATTGGCTTAAAAGTACAAGAAAACACTTCAAAAGTGACGTTTCTGAAGAATTTTAACAGTTTTCTTGTATCTACGAACGCCAGAATGCATAAAATTGACCTAAACGTCTCCTTTTCCTATTCTGAGTCGATTCTGCATGCTTTAAGTGTGTTTGGTGGCTCAGAACCATCAAAAAACGTTGAAATATAGTTCAAATTCAATAAAAATCGACAAAAATACAGTTTCTAGCTAAAATTTGATGGTTTCGTTGCACTTTCCGAGCCCGTAGGGTATCTGATTGGCTTAAAAGTACAAGAAAACACTTCAAAAGTGACGTTTCTGAAGAATTTTAACAGTTTTCTTGTATCTACGAACGCCAGAATGCATAAAATTGACCTAGACGTCTCCTTTTCCTATTCTGAGTCGATTCTGCATGCTTTAAGTGTGTTTGGTGGCTCAGAACCATCAAAAAACGTTGAAATATAGTTCAAATTCAATAAAAATCGACAAAAATACATTTTCTAGCTAAAATTTGATGGTTTCGTTGCACTTTCCGAGCCCGTAGGGTATCTGATTGGCTTAAAAGTACAAGAAAACACTTCAAAAGTGACGTTTCTGAAGAATTTTAACAGTTTTCTTGTATCTACGAACGCCAGAATGCATAAAATTGACCTAAACGTCTCCTTTTCCTATTCTGAGTCGATTCTGCATGCTTTAAGTGTGTTTGGTGGCTCAGAACCATCAAAAAACGTTGAAATATAGTTCAAATTCAATAAAAATCGACAAAAATACAGTTTCTAGCTAAAATTTGATGGTTTCGTTGCACTTTCCGAGCCCGTAGGGTATCTGATTGGCTTAAAAGTACAAGAAAACACTTCAAAAGTGACGTTTCTGAAGAATTTTAACAGTTTTCTTGTATCTACGAACGCCAGAATGCATAAAATTGACCTAAACATCTCCTTTTCCTATTCTGAGTCGATTCTGCATGCTTTAAGTGTGTTTGGTGGCTCAGAACCATAAAAAAACGTTGAAATATAGTTCAAATTCAATAAAAATCGACAAAAATACAGTTTCTAGCTAAAATTTGATGGTTTCGTTGCACTTTCCGAGCCCGTTGGGTATCTGATTGGCTTAAAAGTACAAGAAAACACTTCAAAAGTGACGTTTCTGAAGAATTTTAACAGTTTTCTTGTATCTACGAACGCCAGAATGCATAAAATTGACCTAAACGTCTCCTTTTCCTATTCTGAGTCGATTCTGCATGCTTTAAGTGTGTTTGGTGGCTCAGAACCATCAAAAAACGTTGAAATATAGTTCAAATTCAATAAAAATCGACAAAAATACAGTTTCTAGCTAAAATTTGATGGTTTCGTTGCACTTTCCGAGCCCGTAGGGTATCTGATTGGCTTAAAAGTACAAGAAAACACTTCAAAAGTGACGTTTCTGAAGAATTTTAACAGTTTTCTTGTATCTACGAACGCCAGAATGCATAACATTGACCTAAACGTCTCCTTTTCCTATTCTGAGTCGATTCTGCATGCTTTAAGTGTGTTTGGTGGCTCAGAACCATCAAAAAACGTTGAAATATAGTTCAAATTCAATAAAAATCGACAAAAATACAGTTTCTAGCTAAAATTTGATGGTTTCGTTGCACTTTCCGAGCCCGTAGGGTTATCTGATTGGCTTAAAAGTACAAGAAAACACTTCAAAAGTGACGTTTCTGAAGAATTTTAACAGTTTTCTTGTATCTACGAACGCCAGAATGCATAAAATTGACCTAAACGTCTCCTTTTCCTATTCTGAGTCGATTCTGCATGCTTTAAGTGTGTTTGGTGGCTCAGAACCATCAAAAAACGTTGAAATATAGTTCAAATTCAATAAAAATCGACAAAAATACAGTTTCTAGCTAAAATTTGATGGTTTCGTTGCACTTTCCGAGCCCGTAGGGTATCTGATTGGCTTAAAAGTACAAGAAAACACTTCAAAAGTGACGTTTCTGAAGAATTTTAACAGTTTTCTTGTATCTACGAACGCCAGAATGCATAAAATTGACCTAAACGTCTCCTTTTCCTATTCTGAGTCGATTCTGCATGCTTTAAGTGTGTTTGGTGGCTCAGAACCATCAAAAAACGTTGAAATATAGTTCAAATTCAATAAAAATCGACAAAAATACAGTTTCTAGCTAAAATTTGATGGTTTCGTTGCACTTTCCGAGCCCGTTGGGTATCTGATTGGCTTAAAAGTACAAGAAAACACTTCAAAAGTGACGTTTCTGAAGAATTTTAACAGTTTTCTTGTATCTACGAACGCCAGAATGCATAAAATTGACCTAAACGTCTCCTTTTCCTATTCTGAGTCGATTCTGCATGCTTTAAGTGTGTTTGGTGGCTCAGAACCATCAAAAAACGTTGAAATATAGTTCAAATTCAATAAAAATCGACAAAAATACAGTTTCTAGCTAAAATTTGATGGTTTCGTTGCACTTTCCGAGCCCGTAGGGTATCTGATTGGCTTAAAAGTACAAGAAAACACTTCAAAAGTGACGTTTCTGAAGAATTTTAACAGTTTTCTTGTATCTACGAACGCCAGAATGCATAAAATTGACCTAAACGTCTCCTTTTCCTATTCTGAGTCGATTCTGCATGCTTTAAGTGTGTTTGGTGGCTCAGAACCATCAAAAAACATTGAAATATAGTTCAAATTCAATAAAAATCGACAAAAATACAGTTTCTAGCTAAAATTTGATGGTTTCGTTGCACTTTCCGAGCCCGTAGGGTATCTGATTGGCTTAAAAGTACAAGAAAACACTTCAAAAGTGACGTTTCTGAAGAATTTTAACAGTTTTCTTGTATCTACGAACGCCAGAATGCATAAAATTGACCTAAACGTCTCCTTTTCCTATTCTGAGTCGATTCTGCATGCTTTAAGTGTGTTTGGTGGCTCAGAACCATCAAAAAACTTTGAAATATAGTTCAAATTCAATAAAAATCGACAAAAATACAGTTTCTAGCTAAAATTTGATGGTTTCGTTGCACTTTCCGACCCCGTTGGGTATCTGATTGGCTTAAAAGTACAAGAAAACACTTCAAAAGTGACGTTTCTGAAGAATTTTAACAGTTTTCTTGTATCTACGAACGCCAGAATGCATAAAATTGACCTAAACGTCTCCTTTTCCTATTCTGAGTCGATTCTGCATGCTTTAAGTGTGTTTGGTGGCTCAGAACCATCAAAAAACGTTGAAATATAGTTCAAATTCAATAAAAATCGACAAAAATACAGTTTCTAGCTAAAATTTGATGGTTTCGTTGCACTTTCCGAGCCCGTAGGGTATCTGATTGGCTTAAAAGTACAAGAAAACACTTCAAAAGTGACGTTTCTGAAGAATTTTAACAGTTTTCTTGTATCTACGAACGCCAGAATGCATAAAATTGACCTAAACGTCTCCTTTTCCTATTCTGAGTCGATTCTGCATGCTTTAAGTGTGTTTGGTGGCTCAGAACCATCAAAAAACGTTGAAATATAGTTCAAATTCAATAAAAATCGACAAAAATACAGTTTCTAGCTAAAATTTGATGGTTTCGTTGCACTTTCCGAGCCCGTAGGGTATCTGATTGGCTTAAAAGTACAAGAAAACACTTCAAAAGTGACGTTTCTGAAGAATTTTAACAGTTTTCTTGTATCTACGAACGCCAGAATGCATAAAATTGACCTAAACGTCTCCTTTTCCTATTCTGAGTCGATTCTGCATGCTTTAAGTGTGTTTGGTGGCTCAGAACCATCAAAAAACGTTGAAATATAGTTCAAATTCAATAAAAATCGACAAAAATACAGTTTCTAGCTAAAATTTGATGGTTTCGTTGCACTTTCCGAACCCGTAGGGTATCTGATTGGCTTAAAAGTACAAGAAAACACTTCATAAGTGACGTTTCTGAAGAATTTTAACAGTTTTCTTGTATCTACGAACGCCAGAATGCATAAAATTGACCTAAACGTCTCCTTTTCCTATTCTGAGTCGATTCTGCATGCTTTAAGTGTGTTTGGTGGCTCAGAACCATCAAAAAACGTTGAAATATAGTTCAAATTCAATAAAAATCGACAAAAATACAGTTTCTAGCTAAAATTTGATGGTTTCGTTGCACTTTCCGAGCCCGTAGGGTATCTGATTGGCTTAAAAGTACAAGAAAACACTTCAAAAGTGACGTTTCTGAAAAATTTTAACAGTTTTCTTGTATCTACGAACGCCAGAATGCATAAAATTGACCTAAACGTCTCCTTTTCCTATTCTGAGTCGATTCTGCATGCTTTAAGTGTGTTTGGTGGCTCAGAACCATCAAAAAACGTTGAAATATAGTTCAAATTCAATAAAAATCGACAAAAATACAGTTTCTAGCTAAAATTTGATGGTTTCGTTGCACTTTCCGAGCCCGTTGGGTATCTGATTGGCTTAAAAGTACAAGAAAACACTTCAAAAGTGACGTTTCTGAAGAATTTTAACAGTTTTCTTGTATCTACGAACGCCAGAATGCATAAAATTGACCTAAACGTCTCCTTTTCCTATTCTGAGTCGATTCTGCATGCTTTAAGTGTGTTTGGTGGCTCAGAACCATCAAAAAACGTTGAAATATAGTTCAAATTCAATAAAAATCGACAAAAATACAGTTTCTAGCTAAAATTTGATGGTTTCGTTGCACTTTCCGAGCCCGTAGGGTATCTGATTGGCTTAAAAGTACAAGAAAACACTTCAAAAGTGACGTTTCTGAAGAATTTTAACAGTTTTCTTGTATCTACGAACGCCAGAATGCATAAAATTGACCTAAACGTCTCCTTTTCCTATTCTGAGTCGATTCTGCATGCTTTAAGTGTGTTTGGTGGCTCAGAACCATCAAAAAACGTTGAAATATAGTTCAAATTCAATAAAAATCGACAAAAGTACAGTTTCTAGCTAAAATTTGATGGTTTCGTTGCACTTTCCGAGCCCGTAGGGTATCTGATTGGGTTAAAAGTACAAGAAAACACTTCAAAAGTGACGTTTCTGAAGAATTTTAACAGTTTTCTTGTATCTACGAACGCCAGAATGCATAAAATTGACCTAAACGTCTCCTTTTCCTATTCTGAGTCGATTCTGCATGCTTTAAGTGTGTTTGGTGGCTCAGAACCATCAAAAAACGTTGAAATATAGTTCAAATTAAATAAAAATCGACAAAAGTACAGTTTCTAGCTAAAATTTGATGGTTTCGTTGCACTTTCCGAGCCCGTCGGGTATCTGATTGGCTTAAAAGTACAAGAAAACACTTCAAAAGTGACGTTTCTGAAGAATTTTAACAGTTTTCTTGTATCTACGAACGCCAGAATGCATAAAATTGACCTAAACGTCTCCTTTTCCTATTCTGAGTCGATTCTGCATGCTTTAAGTGTGTTTGGTGGCTCAGAACCATCAAAAAACGTTGAAATATAGTTCAAATTCAATAAAAATCGACAAAAATACAGTTTCTAGCTAAAATTTGATGGTTTCGTTGCACTTTCCGAGCCCGTACGGTATCTGATTGGCTTAAAAGTACAAGAAAACACTTCAAAAGTGACGTTTCTGAAGAATTTTAACAGTTTTCTTGTATCTACGAACGCCAGAATGCATAAAATTGACCAAAACGTCTCCTTTTCCTATTCTGAGTCGATTCTGCATGCTTTAAGTGTGTTTGGTGGCTCAGAACCATCAAAAAACGTTGAAATATAGTTCAAATTCAATAAAAATCGACAAAAATACAGTTTCCAGCTAAAATTTGATGGTTTCGTTGCACTTTCCGAGCCCGTTGCGTATCTGATTGGCTTAAAAGTACAAGAAAACACTTCAAAAGTGACGTTTCTGAAGAATTTTAACAGTTTTCTTGTATCTACGAACGCCAGAATGCATAAAATTGACCTAAACGTCTCCTTTTCCTATTCTGAGTCGATTCTGCATGCTTTAAGTGTGTTTGGTGGCTCAGAACCATCAAAAAACGTTGAAATATAGTTCAAATTCAATAAAAATCGACAAAAATACAGTTTCTAGCTAAAATTTGATGGTTTCGTTGCACTTTCCGAGCCCGTAGGGTATCTGATTGGCTTAAAAGTACAAGAAAACACTTCAAAAGTGACGTTTCTGAAGAATTTTAACAGTTTTCTTGTATCTACGAACGCCAGAATGCATAAAATTGACCTAAACGTCTCCTTTTCCTATTCTGACTCGATTCTGCATGCTTTAAGTGTGTTTGGTGGCTCAGAACCATCAAAAAACGTTGAAATATAGTTCAAATTCAATAAAAATCGACAAAAATACAGTTTCTAGCTAAAATTTGATGGTTTCGTTGCACTTTCCGAGCCCGTAGGGTATCTGATTGGCTTAAAAGTACAAGAAAACACTTCAAAAGTGACGTTTCTGAAGAATTTTAACAGTTTTCTTGTATCTACGAACGCCAGAATGCATAAAATTGACCTAAACGTCTCCTTTTCCTATTCTGAGTCGATTCTGCATGCTTCAAGTGTGTTTGGTGGCTCAGAACCATCAAAAAACGTTGAAATATAGTTCAAATTCAATAAAAATCGACAAAAATACAGTTTCTAGCTAAAATTTGATGGTTTCGTTGCACTTTCCGAGCCCGTAGGGTATCTGATTGGCTTAAAAGTACAAGAAAACACTTCAAAAGTGACGTTTCTGAAGAATTTTAACAGTTTTCTTGTATCTACGAACACCAGAATGCATAAAATTGACCTAAACGTCTCCTTTTCCTATTCTGAGTCGATTCTGCATGCTTTAAGTGTGTTTGGTGGCTCAGAACCATCAAAAAACGTTGAAATATAGTTCAAATTCAATATAAATCGACAAAAATACAGTTTCTAGCTAAAATTTGATGGTTTCTTTGCACTTTCCGAGCCCGTTGGGTATCTGATTGGCTTAAAAGTACAAGAAAACACTTCAAAAGTGACGTTTCTGAAGAATTTTAACAGTTTTCTTGTATCTACGAACGCCAGAATGCATAAAATTGACCTAAACGTCTCCTTTTCCTATTCTGAGTCGATTCTGCCTGCATTAAGTGTGTTTGGTGGCTCAGAACCATCAAAAAACGATGAAATATAGTTCAAATTCAATAAAAATCGACAAAAATACAGTTTCTAGCTAAAATTTGATGGTTTCTTTGCACTTTCCGAGCCCGTAGGTTATCTGATTGGCTTAAAAGTACAAGAAAACACTTCAAAAGTGACGTTTCTGAAGAATTTTAACAGTTTTCTTGTATCTACGAACGCCAGAATGCATAAAATTGACCTAAACGTCTCCTTTTCCTATTCTGAGTCGATTCTGCATGCTTTAAGTGTGTTTGGTGGCTCAGAACCATCAAAAAACGTTGAAATATAGTTCAAATTCAATAAAAATCGACAAAAATACAGTTTCTAGCTAAAATTTGATGGTTTCGTTGCACTTTCCGAGCCCGTAGGGTATCTGATTGGCTTAAAAGTACAAGAAAACACTTCAAAAGTGACGTTTCTGAAGAATTTTAACAGTTTTCTTGTATCTACGAACGCCAGAATGCATAAAATTGACCTAAACGTCTCCTTTTCCTATTCTGAGTCGATTCTGCATGCTTTAAGTGTGTTTGGTGGCTCAGAACCATCAAAAAACGTTGAAATATAGTTCAAATTCAATAAAAATCGACAAAAATACAGTTTCTAGCTAAAATTTGATGGTTTCGTTGCACTTTCCGAGCCCGAAGGGTATCTGATTGGCCTAAAAGTACAAGAAAACACTTCAAAAGTGACGTTTCTGAAGAATTTTAACAGTTTTCTTGTATCTACGAACGCCAGAATGCATAAAATTGACCTAAACGTCTCCTTTTCCTATTCTGAGTCGATTCTGCATGCTTTAAGTGTGTTTGGTGGCTCAGAACCATCAAGAAACGTTAAAATATAGTTCAAATTCAATAAAAATCGACAAAAATACAGTTTCTAACTAAAATTTGATGGTTTCGTTGCACTTTCCGAGCCCGTAGGGTATCTGATTGGCTTAAAAGTACAAGAAAACACTTCAAAAGTGACGTTTCTGAAGAATTTTAACAGTTTTCTTGTATCTACGAACGCCAGAATGCATAAAATTGACCTAAACGTCTCCTTTTCCTATTCTGAGTCGATTCTGCATGCTTTAAGTGTGTTTGGTGGCTCAGAACCATCAAAAAACGTTGAAATATAGTTCAAATTCAATAAAAATCGACAAAAATACAGTTTCTAGCTAAAATTTGATGGTTTCGTTGCACTTTCCGAGCCCGTTGGGTATCTGATTGGCTTAAAAGTACAAGAAAACACTTCAAAAGTGACGTTTCTGAAGAATTTTAACAGTTTTCTTGTATCTACGAACGCCAGAATGCATAAAATTGACCTAAACGTCTCCTTTTCCTATTCTGAGTCGATTCTGCATGCTTTAAGTGTGTTTGGTGGCTCAGAACCATCAAAAAACGTTGAAATATAGTTCAAATTCAATAAAAATCGACAAAAATACAGTTTCTAGCTAAAATTTGATGGTTTTGTTGCACTTTCCGAGCCCGTAGGGTATCTGATTGGCTTAAAAGTACAAGAAAACACTTCAAAAGTGACGTTTCTGAAGAATTTTAACAGTTTTCTTGTATCTACGAACGCCAGAATGCATAAAATTGACCTAAACGTCTCCTTTTCCTATTCTGAGTCGATTCTGCATGCTTTAAGTGTGTTTGGTGGCTCAGAACCATCAAAAAACGTTGAAATATAGTTCAAATTCAATAAAAATCGACAAAAATACAGTTTCTAGCTAAAATTTGATAGTTTCGTTGTACTTTCCGAGCCCGTAGGGTATCTGATTGGCCTAAAAGTACAAGAAAACACTTCAAAAGTGACGTTTCTGAAGAATTTTAACAGTTTTCTTGTATCTACGAACGCCAGAATGCATAAAATTGACCTAAACGTCTCCTTTTCCTATTCTGAGTCGATTCTGCATGCTTTAAGTGTGTTTGGTGGCTCAGAACCATCAAAAAACGTTGAAATATAGTTCAAATTCAATAAAAATCGACAAAAATACAGTTTCTAGCTAAAATTTGATGGTTTCGTTGCACTTTCCGAGCCCGTAGGGTATCTGATTGGCTTAAAAGTACAAGAAAACACTTCAAAAGAGACGTTTCTGAAGAATTTTAACAGTTTTCTTGTATCTACGAACGCCAGAATGCATAAAATTGACCTAAACGTCTCCTTTTCCTATTCTGAGTCGATTCTGCATGCTTTAAGTGTGTTTGGTGGCTCAGAACCATCAAAAAACGTTGAAATATAGTTCAAATTCAATAAAAATCGACAAAAATACAGTTTCTAGCTAAAATTTGATGGTTTCGTTGCACTTTCCGAGCCCGTTGGGTATCTGATTGGCTTAAAAGTACAAGAAAACACTTCAAAAGTGACGTTTCTGAAGAATTTTAACAGTTTTCTTGTATCTACGAACGCCAGAATGCATAAAATTGACCTAAACGTCTCCTTTTCCTATTCTGAGTCGATTCTGCATGCTTTAAGTGTGTTTGGTGGCTCAGAACCATCAAAAAACGTTGAAATATAGTTCAAATTCAATAAAAATCGACAAAAATACAGTTTCTAGCTAAAATTTGATGGTTTCGTTGCACTTTCCGAGCCCGTAGGGTATCTGATTGGCTTAAAAGTACAAGAAAACACTTCAAAAGTGACGTTTCTGAAGAATTTTAACAGTTTTCTTGTATCTACGAACGCCAGAATGCATAAAATTGACCTAAACGTCTCCTTTTCCTATTCTGAGTCGATTCTGCATGCTTTAAGTGTGTTTGGTGGCTCAGAACCATCAAAAAACGTTGAAATATAGTTCAAATTCAAAAGAAATCGACAAAAATACAGTTTCTAGCTAAAATTTGATGGTTTCGTTGCACTTTCCGAGCCCGTAGGGTATCTGATTGGCTTAAAAGTACAAGAAAACACTTCAAAAGTGACGTTTCTGAAGAATTTTAACAGTTTTCTTGTATCTACGAACGCCAGAATGCATAAAATTGACCTAAACGTCTCCTTTTCCTATTCTGAGTCGATTCTGCATGCTTTAAGTGTGTTTGGTGGCTCAGAACCATCAAAAAACGTTGAAATATTGTTCAAATTCAATAAAAATCGACAAAAATACAGTTTCTAGCTAAAATTTGATGGTTTCGTTGCACTTTCCGAGCCCGTAGGGTATCTGATTGGCTTAAAAGTACAAGAAAACACTTCAAAAGTGACGTTTCTGAAGAATTTTAACAGTTTTCTTGTATCTACGAACGCCAGAATGCATAAAATTGACCTAAACGTCTCCTTTTCCTATTCTGAGTCGATTCTACATGCTTTAAGAGTGTTTGGTGGCTCAGAACCATCAAAAAACGTTGAAATATAGTTCAAATTCAATAAAAATCGACAAAAATACAGTTTCTAGCTAAAATTTGATGGTTTCGTTGCACTTTCCGAGCCCGTAGGGTATCTGATTGGCTTAAAAGTACAAGAAAACACTTCAAAAGTGACGTTTCTGAAGAATTTTAACAGTTTTCTTGTATCTACGAACGCCAGAATGCATAAAATTGACCTAAACGTCTCCTTTTCCTATTCTGAGTCGATTCTGCCTGCATTAAGTGTGTTTGGTGGCTCAGAACCATCAAAAAACGATGAAATATAGTTCAAATTCAATAAAAATCGACAAAAATACAGTTTCTAGCTAAAATTTGATGGTTTCTTTGCACTTTCCGAGCCCGTAGGTTATCTGATTGGCTTAAAAGTACAAGAAAACACTTCAAAAGTGACGTTTCTGAAGAATTTTAACAGTTTTCTTGTATCTACGAACGCCAGAATGCATAAAATTGACCTAAACGTCTCCTTTTCCTATTCTGAGTCGATTCTGCATGCTTTAAGTGTGTTTGGTGGCTCAGAACCATCAAAAAACGTTGAAATATAGTTCAAATTCAATAAAAATCGACAAAAATACAGTTTCTAGCTAAAATTTGATGGTTTCGTTGCACTTTCCGAGCCCGTTGGGTATCTGATTGGCTTAAAAGTACAAGAAAACACTTCAAAAGTGACGTTTCTGAAGAATTTTAACAGTTTTCTTGTATCTACGAACGCCAGAATGCATAAAATTGACCTAAACGTCTCCTTTTCCTATTCTGAGTCGATTCTGCATGCTTTAAGTGTGTTTGGTGGCTCAGAACCATCAAAAAACGTTGAAATATAGTTCAAATTCAATAAAAATCGACAAAAATACAGTTTCTAGCTAAAATTTGATGGTTTCGTTGCACTTTCCGAGCCCGAAGGGTATCTGATTGGCCTAAAAGTACAAGAAAACACTTCAAAAGTGACGTTTCTGAAGAATTTTAACAGTTTTCTTGTATCTACGAACGCCAGAATGCATAAAATTGACCTAAACGTCTCCTTTTCCTATTCTGAGTCGATTCTGCATGCTTTAAGTGTGTTTGGTGGCTCAGAACCATCAAGAAACGTTAAAATATAGTTCAAATTCAATAAAAATCGACAAAAATACAGTTTCTAACTAAAATTTGATGGTTTCGTTGCACTTTCCGAGCCCGTAGGGTATCTGATTGGCTTAAAAGTACAAGAAAACACTTCAAAAGTGACGTTTCTGAAGAATTTTAACAGTTTTCTTGTATCTACGAACGCCAGAATGCATAAAATTGACCTAAACGTCTCCTTTTCCTATTCTGAGTCGATTCTGCATGCTTTAAGTGTGTTTGGTGGCTCAGAACCATCAAAAAACGTTGAAATATAGTTCAAATTCAATAAAAATCGACAAAAATACAGTTTCTAGCTAAAATTTGATGGTTTCGTTGCACTTTCCGAGCCCGTTGGGTATCTGATTGGCTTAAAAGTACAAGAAAACACTTCAAAAGTGACGTTTCTGAAGAATTTTAACAGTTTTCTTGTATCTACGAACGCCAGAATGCATAAAATTGACCTAAACGTCTCCTTTTCCTATTCTGAGTCGATTCTGCATGCTTTAAGTGTGTTTGGTGGCTCAGAACCATCAAAAAACGTTGAAATATAGTTCAAATTCAATAAAAATCGACAAAAATACAGTTTCTAGCTAAAATTTGATGGTTTTGTTGCACTTTCCGAGCCCGTAGGGTATCTGATTGGCTTAAAAGTACAAGAAAACACTTCAAAAGTGACGTTTCTGAAGAATTTTAACAGTTTTCTTGTATCTACGAACGCCAGAATGCATAAAATTGACCTAAACGTCTCCTTTTCCTATTCTGAGTCGATTCTGCATGCTTTAAGTGTGTTTGGTGGCTCAGAACCATCAAAAAACGTTGAAATATAGTTCAAATTCAATAAAAATCGACAAAAATACAGTTTCTAGCTAAAATTTGATAGTTTCGTTGTACTTTCCGAGCCCGTAGGGTATCTGATTGGCCTAAAAGTACAAGAAAACACTTCAAAAGTGACGTTTCTGAAGAATTTTAACAGTTTTCTTGTATCTACGAACGCCAGAATGCATAAAATTGACCTAAACGTCTCCTTTTCCTATTCTGAGTCGATTCTGCATGCTTTAAGTGTGTTTGGTGGCTCAGAACCATCAAAAAACGTTGAAATATAGTTCAAATTCAATAAAAATCGACAAAAATACAGTTTCTAGCTAAAATTTGATGGTTTCGTTGCACTTTCCGAGCCCGTAGGGTATCTGATTGGCTTAAAAGTACAAGAAAACACTTCAAAAGAGACGTTTCTGAAGAATTTTAACAGTTTTCTTGTATCTACGAACGCCAGAATGCATAAAATTGACCTAAACGTCTCCTTTTCCTATTCTGAGTCGATTCTGCATGCTTTAAGTGTGTTTGGTGGCTCAGAACCATCAAAAAACGTTGAAATATAGTTCAAATTCAATAAAAATCGACAAAAATACAGTTTCTAGCTAAAATTTGATGGTTTCGTTGCACTTTCCGAGCCCGTAGGATATCTGATTGGCTTAAAAGTACAAGAAAACACTTCAAAAGTGACGTTTCTGAAGAATTTTAACAGTTTTCTTGTATCTACGAACGCCAGAATGCATAAAATTGACCTAAACGTCTCCTTTTCCTATTCTGAGTCGATTCTGCATGCTTTAAGTGTGTTTGGTGGCTCAGAACCATCAAAAAACGTTGAAATATAGTTCAAATTCAATAAAAATCGACAAAAATACAGTTTCTAGCTAAAATTTGATGGTTTCGTTGCACTTTCCGAGCCCGTAGGGTATCTGATTGGCTTAAAAGTACAAGAAAACACTTCAAAAGTGACGTTTCTGAAGAATTTTAACAGTTTTCTTGTATCTACGAACGCCAGAATGCATAAAATTGACCTAAACGTCTCCTTTTCCTATTCTGAGTCGATTCTGCATGCTTTAAGTGTGTTTGGTGGCTCAGAACCATCAAAAAACGTTGAAATATAGTTCAAATTCAAAAGAAATCGACAAAAATACAGTTTCTAGCTAAAATTTGATGGTTTCGTTGCACTTTCCGAGCCCGTAGGGTATCTGATTGGCTTAAAAGTACAAGAAAACACTTCAAAAGTGACGTTTCTGAAGAATTTTAACAGTTTTCTTGTATCTACGAACGCCAGAATGCATAAAATTGACCTAAACGTCTCCTTTTCCTATTCTGAGTCGATTCTGCATGCTTTAAGTGTGTTTGGTGGCTCAGAACCATCAAAAAACGTTGAAATATTGTTCAAATTCAATAAAAATCGACAAAAATACAGTTTCTAGCTAAAATTTGATGGTTTCGTTGCACTTTCCGAGCCCGTAGGGTATCTGATTGGCTTAAAAGTACAAGAAAACACTTCAAAAGTGACGTTTCTGAAGAATTTTAACAGTTTTCTTGTATCTACGAACGCCAGAATGCATAAAATTGACCTAAACGTCTCCTTTTCCTATTCTGAGTCGATTCTACATGCTTTAAGAGTGTTTGGTGGCTCAGAACCATCAAAAAACGTTGAAATATAGTTCAAATTCAATAAAAATCGACAAAAATACAGTTTCTAGCTAAAATTTGATGGTTTCGTTGCACTTTCCGAGCCCGTAGGGTATCTGATTGGCTTAAAAGTACAAGAAAACACTTCAAAAGTGACGTTTCTGAAGAATTTTAACAGTTTTCTTGTATCTACGAACGCCAGAATGCATAAAATTGACCTAAACGTCTCCTTTTCCTATTCTGAGTCGATTCTGCATGCTTTAAGTGTGTTTGGTGGCTCAGAACCATCAAAAAACGTTGAAATATTTCAAATTCAATAAAAATCGACAAAAATACAGTTTCTAGCTAAAATTTGATGGTTTCGTTGCACTTTCCGAGCCCGTAGGGTATCTGATTGGCTTAAAAGTACAAGAAAACACTTCAAAAGTGACGTTTCTGAAGAATTTTAACAGTTTTCTTGTATCTACGAACTCTGGCGTTCGTAGATACAATGCATAAAATTGACCTAAACGTCTCCTTTTCCTATTCTGAGTCGATTCTGCATGCTTTAAGTGTGTTTGGTGGCTCAGAACCATCAAAAAACGTTGAAATATAGTTCAAATTCAATAAAAATCGACAAAAATACAGTTTCTAGCTAAAATTTGATGGTTTCGTTGCACTTTCCGAGCCCGTAGGGTATCTGATTGGCTTAAAAGTACAAGAAAACACTTCAAAAGTGACGTTTCTGAAGAATTTTAACAGTTTTCTTGTATCTACGAACGCCAGAATGCATAAAATTGACCTAAACGTCTCCTTTTCCTATTCTGAGTCGATTCTGCATGCTTTAAGTGTGTTTGGTGGCTCAGAACCATCAAAAAACGTTGAAATATAGTTCAAATTCAATAAAAATCGACAAAAATACAGTTTCTAGCTAAAATTTGATGGTTTCGTTGCACTTTCCGAGCCCGTAGGGTATCTGATTGGCTTAAAAGTACAAGAAAACACTTCAAAAGTGACGTTTCTGAAGAATTTTAACAGTTTTCTTGTATCTACGAACGCCAGAATGCATAAAATTGACCTAAACGTCTCCTTTTCCTATTCTGAGTCGATTCTGCATGCTTTAAGTGTGTTTGGTGGCTCAGAACCATCAAAAAACGTTGAAATATAGTTCAAATTCAATAAAAATCGACAAAAATACAGTTTCTAGCTAAAATTTGATGGTTTCGTTGGACTTTCCGAGCCCGTAGGGTATCTGATTGGCTTAAAAGTACAAGAAAACACTTCAAAACTGACGTTTCTGAAGAATTTTAACAGTTTTCTTGTATCTACGAACGCCAGAATGCATAAAATTGACCTAAACGTCTCCTTTTCCTATTCTGAGTCGATTCTGCATGCTTTAAGTGTTTTTGGTGGCTCAGAACCATCAAAAAACGTTGAAATATAGTTCAAATTCAATAAAAATCGACAAAAATACAGTTTCTAGCTAAAATTTGATGGTTTCGTTGCACTTTCCGAGCCCGTTGGGTATCTGATTGGCTTAAAAGTACAAGAAAACACTTCAAAAGTGACGTTTCTGAAGAATTTTAACAGTTTTCTTGTATCTACGAACGCCAGAATGCATAAAATTGACCTAAACGTCTCCTTTTCCTATTCTGAGTCGATTCTGCATGCTTTAAGTGTGTTTGGTGGCTCAGAACCATCAAAAAACGTTGAAATATTTCAAATTCAATAAAAATCGACAAAAATACAGTTTCTAGTTAAAATTTGATGGTTTCGTTGCACTTTCCGAGCCCGTAGGGTATCTGATTGGCTTAAAAGTACAAGAAAACACTTCAAAAGTGACGTTTCTGAAGAATTTTAACAGTTTTCTTGTATCTACGAACGCCAGAATGCATAAAATTGACCTAAACGTCTCCTTTTCCTATTCTGAGTCGATTCTGCATGCTTTAAGTGTGTTTGGTGGCTCAGAACCATCAAAAAACGTTGAAATATAGTTCAAATTCAATAAAAATCGACAAAAATACAGTTTCTAGCTAAAATTTGATGGTTTCGTTGCACTTTCCGAGCCCGTAGGGTATCTGATTGGCTTAAAAGTACAAGAAAACACTTCAAAAGTGACGTTTCTGAAGAATTTTAACAGTTTTCTTGTATCTACGAACGCCAGAATGCATAAAATTGACCTAAACGTCTCCTTTTCCTATTCTGAGTCGATTCTGCATGCTTTAAGTGTGTTTGGTGGCTCAGAACCATCAAAAAACGTTGAAATATAGTTCAAATTCAATAAAAATCGACAAAAATACAGTTTCTAGCTAAAATTTGATGGTTTCGTTGCACTTTCCGAGCCCGTAGGGTATCTGATTGGCTTAAAAGTACAAGAAAACACTTCAAAAGTGACGTTTCTGAAGAATTTTAACAGTTTTCTTGTATCTACGAACGCCAGAATGCATAAAATTGACCTAAACGTCTCCTTTTCCTATTCTGAGTCGATTTTGCATGCTTTAAGTGTGTTTGGTGGCTCAGAACCATCAAAAAACGTTGAAATATAGTTCAAATTCAATAAAAATCGACAAAAATACAGTTTCTAGCTAAAATTTGATGGTTTCGTTGCACTTTCCGAGCCCGTAGGGTATCTGATTGGCTTAAAAGTACAAGAAAACACTTCAAAAGTGACGTTTCTGAAGAATTTTAACAGTTTTCTTGTATCTACGAACGCCAGAATGCATAAAATTGACCTAAACGTCTCCTTTTCCTATTCTGAGTCGATTCTGCATGCTTTAAGTGTTTTTGGTGGCTCAGAACCATCAAAAAACGTTGAAATATAGTTCAAATTCAATAAAAATCGACAAAAATACAGTTTCTAGCTAAAATTTGATGGTTTCGTTGCACTTTCCGAGCCCGTAGGGTATCTGATTGGCTTAAAAGTACAAGAAAACACTTCAAAAGTGACGTTTCTGAAGAATTTTAACAGTTTTCTTGTATCTACGAACGCCAGAATGCATAAAATTGACCTAAACGTCTCCTTTTCCTATTCTGAGTCGATTCTGCATGCTTTAAGTGTGTTTGGTGGCTCAGAACCATCAAAAAACGTTGAAATATAGTTCAAATTCAATAAAAATCGACAAAAATACAGTTTCTAGCTAAAATTTGATGGTTTCGTTGCACTTTCCGAGCCCGTAGGGTATCTGATTGGCTTAAAAGTACAAGAAAACACTTCAAAAGTGACGTTTCTGAAGAATTTTAACAGTTTTCTTGTATCTACGAACGCCAGAATGCATAAAATTGACCTAAACGTCTCCTTTTCCTATTCTGAGTCGATTCTGCATGCTTTAAGTGTGTTTGGTGGCTCAGAACCATCAAAAAACATTGAAATATAGTTCAAATTCAATAAAAATCGACAAAAATACAGTTTCTAGCTAAAATTTGATGGTTTCGTTGCACTTTCCGAGCCCGTAGGGTATCTGATTGGCTTAAAAGTACAAGAAAACACTTAAAAAGTGACGTTTCTGAAGAATTTTAACAGTTTTCTTGTGTCTACGAACGCCAGAATGCATAAAATTGACCTAAACGTCTCCTTTTCCTATTCTGAGTCGATTCTGCATGCTTTAAGTGTGTTTGGTGGCTCAGAACCATCAAAAAACGTTGAAATATAGTTCAAATTCAATAAAAATCGACAAAAATACAGTTTCTAGCTAAAATTTGATGGTTTCGTTGCACTTTCCGAGCCCGTTGGGTATCTGATTGGCTTAAAAGTACAAGAAAACACTTCAAAAGTGACGTTTCTGAAGAATTTTAACAGTTTTCTTGTATCTACGAACGCCAGAATGCATAAAATTGACCTAAACGTCTCCTTTTCCTATTCTGAGTCGATTCTGCATGCTTTAAGTGTGTTTGGTGGCTCAGAACCATCAAAAAACGTTGAAATATAGTTCAAATTCAATAAAAATCGACAAAAATACAGTTTCTAGCTAAAATTTGATGGTTTCGTTGCACTTTCCGAGCCCGTAGGGTATCTGATTGGCTTAAAAGTACAAGAAAACACTTCAAAAGTGACGTTTCTGAAGAATTTTAACAGTTTTCTTGTATCTACGAACGCCAGAATGCATAAAATTGACCTAAACGTCTCCTTTTCCTATTCTGAGTCGATTCTGCATGCTTTAAGTGTGTTTGGTGGCTCAGAACCATCAAAAAACGTTGAAATATAGTTCAAATTCAAAAGAAATCGACAAAAATACAGTTTCTAGCTAAAATTTGATGGTTTCGTTGCACTTTCCGAGCCCGTAGGGTATCTGATTGGCTTAAAAGTACAAGAAAACACTTCAAAAGTGACGTTTCTGAAGAATTTTAACAGTTTTCTTGTATCTACGAACGCCAGAATGCATAAAATTGACCTAAACGTCTCCTTTTCCTATTCTGAGTCGATTCTGCATGCTTTAAGTGTGTTTGGTGGCTCAGAACCATCAAAAAACGTTGAAATATTGTTCAAATTCAATAAAAATCGACAAAAATACAGTTTCTAGCTAAAATTTGATGGTTTCGTTGCACTTTCCGAGCCCGTAGGGTATCTGATTGGCTTAAAAGTACAAGAAAACACTTCAAAAGTGACGTTTCTGAAGAATTTTAACAGTTTTCTTGTATCTACGAACGCCAGAATGCATAAAATTGACCTAAACGTCTCCTTTTCCTATTCTGAGTCGATTCTACATGCTTTAAGAGTGTTTGGTGGCTCAGAACCATCAAAAAACGTTGAAATATAGTTCAAATTCAATAAAAATCGACAAAAATACAGTTTCTAGCTAAAATTTGATGGTTTCGTTGCACTTTCCGAGCCCGTAGGGTATCTGATTGGCTTAAAAGTACAAGAAAACACTTCAAAAGTGACGTTTCTGAAGAATTTTAACAGTTTTCTTGTATCTACGAACGCCAGAATGCATAAAATTGACCTAAACGTCTCCTTTTCCTATTCTGAGTCGATTCTGCATGCTTTAAGTGTGTTTGGTGGCTCAGAACCATCAAAAAACGTTGAAATATTTCAAATTCAATAAAAATCGACAAAAATACAGTTTCTAGCTAAAATTTGATGGTTTCGTTGCACTTTCCGAGCCCGTAGGGTATCTGATTGGCTTAAAAGTACAAGAAAACACTTCAAAAGTGACGTTTCTGAAGAATTTTAACAGTTTTCTTGTATCTACGAACGCCAGAATGCATAAAATTGACCTAAACGTCTCCTTTTCCTATTCTGAGTCGATTCTGCATGCTTTAAGTGTGTTTGGTGGCTCAGAACCATCAAAAAACGTTGAAATATAGTTCAAATTCAATAAAAATCGACAAAAATACAGTTTCTAGCTAAAATTTGATGGTTTCGTTGCACTTTCCGAGCCCGTAGGGTATCTGATTGGCTTAAAAGTACAAGAAAACACTTCAAAAGTGACGTTTCTGAAGAATTTTAACAGTTTTCTTGTATCTACGAACGCCAGAATGCATAAAATTGACCTAAACGTCTCCTTTTCCTATTCTGAGTCGATTCTGCATGCTTTAAGTGTGTTTGGTGGCTCAGAACCATCAAAAAACGTTGAAATATAGTTCAAATTCAATAAAAATCGACAAAAATACAGTTTCTAGCTAAAATTTGATGGTTTCGTTGCACTTTCCGAGCCCGTAGGGTATCTGATTGGCTTAAAAGTACAAGAAAACACTTCAAAAGTGACGTTTCTGAAGAATTTTAACAGTTTTCTTGTATCTACGAACGCCAGAATGCATAAAATTGACCTAAACGTCTCCTTTTCCTATTCTGAGTCGATTCTGCATGCTTTAAGTGTGTTTGGTGGCTCAGAACCATCAAAAAACGTTGAAATATAGTTCAAATTCAATAAAAATCGACAAAAATACAGTTTCTAGCTAAAATTTGATGGTTTCGTTGGACTTTCCGAGCCCGTAGGGTATCTGACTGGCTTAAAAGTACAAGAAAACACTTCAAAACTGACGTTTCTGAAGAATTTTAACAGTTTTCTTGTATCTACGAACGCCAGAATGCATAAAATTGACCTAAACGTCTCCTTTTCCTATTCTGAGTCGATTCTGCATGCTTTAAGTGTTTTTGGTGGCTCAGAACCATCAAAAAACGTTGAAATATAGTTCAAATTCAATAAAAATCGACAAAAATACAGTTTCTAGCTAAAATTTGATGGTTTCGTTATTATTATTATTATTATTATTATTATTATTATTAATTAAAGAGGGTCACCAACAGGATCGAACCCAATTACGGAGCCCTAACAAAACTAAAAAAAATAAAATATAAAGATAAGATATATTGAATACTTTATCTTAACGAGAAACAGAGAAGACATGAAAACAACCAAAAAATAATATATGTTTATAACCAAGCTCTAAATCCGGTTAGGTATTACTAGCGCTAAACTGTAGTATTCCCACAATTTCTTTCTTAACTTATATTTCGAATCGAAATGAATATCTATTTCTGGGATGTCTTTGAGTAATTTGTTATATAAACGCTGTATCCAACTTAGCGGAGAATTTGCCAGGAGATTTGTGCGGGATGTTTCAGGATAAAATAGCTCTAGATTTCTGGATCTAATAAGATGTGCTCTAAACATAATACCTTGTAGTAAGTTAGGACTAACTGATGTACCGTTAATTAGTGACCTTAAAAACAAAATCCCTAATATATTCCTGCGAGATTCTAAAGAGTGGAGTTGAAATCTGTTCAGAAGATCCCCTTGTGGAAAACCACGGATTGGATAGACACCGTCTAGGCGGTATACAAGGCACTTCAGAAAACGTCGTTGTACGTTCTCAAGCACACTCATACCAGTTTGTGTTACTGGATTCCATATTATGGAAGCATACTCTAATTTAGATCGCACCAATGTCTTAAATAAATAAAGGGTTGTCTCATAATTAAGAAAATGCTTTGACGTACGCAATACGAAACCAAGTGTCTTGTAGGATTTAGCAATAATGTTATCAATATGCTTATTAAATGTCAATGATTTATCAAAAGTGACCCCAAGATCATCGACAAACTCTGGTCTTTCGATAACGTGCGATCCAACACTATAACTAAAATTAAGTAGCGTCTTCTTCTTAGAAAAGCTCATAATCCGACATTTACTTCGATTTATTTTCATGTTGTTGTCCGAACACCACTGAAGGACACTTGTAATATTATTTTGTAGGTGAAGGCAGTCATAATTATTTAGAATTCGACTGTATAGTTTTAGATCGTCAGCATAGAGGGCAAAATCAACATCAATCACTGTGTGGACATCATTAATAAATATATTAAAAAGCAGGGGCCCCAGAACCGAGCCCTGTGGAACGCCAGATTTTTGATGGTAATAATTTGAATTGTGGCAACGACATTGAACGTACTGATGGCGATTTGACAGATAGGAGGCGAAGAGATCAACCAGGGACTGACAAAACCCAAATAAAGAGAGTTTCTTTAAAAGTATATTATGATCTAATCTGTCAAAAGCTTTTTCCAAATCAATATAAAGCACGTCCATTTGACTGGACTTATCTAAGGTTCTACATATAGTCTGTGTAACACTAGCAAGATTAGTTAATGTTGATCGCCCATGTACAAAGCCATGTTGGTTATCGGTGAGTCGGATATCAACCGATTTACTTATCCTTGTGAATATAATTGTCTCAAGAATTTTTGAAAAATTGCTTATAACAGAAATGGGTCGATAGTTAGAAATATTAGACTTGTCTCCTTTTTTCAAAATTGGAATAACTTTAGAAAGTTTCCACTGCTCCGGAAAACAACCAGTAGTGATAATTAAATTAAAAACGATACATAGAGGTTCTGCAAGGACAGAACCACAATCTCTAACAAGAAAGGATGGAATACCGTCAGGTCCTGATGTAAACTTGTTGCTAAGAGTTCTAATTGCAACTAGTACTTCTTCTATTGTAATAGATGAAAGATATATTAAATTGTTATTACCGCAAGAATCTAAAGAGGGCGTGTTTAGTCCATATGACGAGTCTGAGAAATTTGATGCAAAATAACTGGCAAACTTGTTAACGATGTCTTGTGGAGAAGTCAGTTCTTGGTCCCCATATGTCATAATATTAGGAAAAAAATTATCCTTGTTAAGGTTTTTAACAAAAGTCCAAAACATATATGGGTTCGACTTAAGTTCCTGCTCCGTTTTCCGCACATAGGTGTTATATGCAGACCTAATACTCGCCTTGACTCTAGAGCGCAATCTCTTGAAACAAACTAAGTCGGGTTCTAACTGAGACTTTTTGAATTTGATCCATGCTTTGTTTTTCTCTTTAATAAGGATGATGACAGATTTATTAAACCAAGGTGGGTACTTGTCACAGTCATAGGAACGCTTTTTCGGCACATACAATTCAAATAAATCGAAAATATTGGAATAAAAACACTGCAGAGCACTATCAACATTACAGCAACTTTCTAAAGTAGACCAATTGATTTTCGAAATTTCCTCATACAAAGTCGCATAGTTTGCTTTCCTAAAATTATATGTGACACTTACATTACCAGCAAGTACATTTTTGACGTGAAGGTCATTGCCTCCCTGGAGAGTTATGATAAGAGCAGGGTGATGCAAATCTTCCCGGAGAAGGGGAGCAGCTCTAACGACATCGCAAGTAGAATGAAGATTAGTTAAGACTACATCTAAGATAACACCATTAGCGTTGGGAATCAAATTATATTGATCAAGACCAGAAAAATGTAAAAAATTATTAATTTGATTAACCTGCCTGGAACCAGATTTTGGGGAACTAGCACCAAAACCTGGCACATTGAAATCGCCCATCATTATAACATTTTTAAAGTCCATACAATAAATGCCAAATTCCTCAAAAAACGTCGTAAAATCAGATAAGGGTGTTTGTGGAGGTATATAAACACAAAATACAAACAGAGTCTCCGTCCCTGTTTTAATCTTAGCACCCACAACATCCACAAGCGATATATTTTGAATTGTACTCGAGAGAGTTAATTCATAACAATTAAAAATGTTACGTATAGCGAGCAAAACTCCTCCACCCAGATGCATACCCGTTGCTATAGAATTACGATCACTCCTGAAAATGCGGTATAGGTGAAAATCAAATAATTCTGAGCTCTTGATGTTAGAAGTGAGCCATGTTTCAGTTAAGGCGAACAGATCATAATGGACATCAGATGATGCAATCAACAACTGAGCTGTCTTTGTACGTAACCCCCTAACGTTTTGGTAATAAATGTTGAATAAAAAAGGAAACAAATTGGACTGAAAGCTGCTTTCTGAATGTGACACTGCGGAAGTTTGACTGAAATTGAGATTTAGTGATACATTAGTGGAACAGGTATTATTCAATGTTGTAATAAAAAATCATTTTTTTGCTGATCAATACCAAATACGTCCTTATTAATCTTAGCAACAGCATTCTTAAAGGCTGTACAGGAATTATATTCCCATGCAGCATGAGTACAGTCAATAACAGGAGCCTCTTCATTTACATTTACTTTTTCTTTAAGCTTACTACAGTTAATACATTTCTTTAATTCTATTTTGTCTTTATCCAACGGACAGTCCTCCAGTGTATGTGATCCCGCACAAAATGAACATGTGGGTACACTCTTACAATGCTTTCTTACATGATTAAATCCGTTGCATTTAAAACAGCGTCTAACGTTAACATCATCGTACACAGAGCAAGAGTTGAGGCCAACTAACAAATTATTACCAGAAACCAATTTACGATAAGTTTCGACATCTACATCCAGAATACATTGAAAGATATCTTTATTTCTCTTTGTCACCCAAAATTTCCTACATATGTAAGACGACAATGGTTGCGAAAAAGTCGTATCATTTTGCTTAAATAGACTACATAGAGCCGATTCTTGATCCATATACCCGGGTATACCGACTATTCTTACTTGAGGTTTTATATCCGCAAAATTTTGAATTTTATAATTATCCGATAATTTATCGCAGGCAATATTTTGAAGCTTCTCAGCTTCTTTAACATCACACGTGAGAATCACACCCCCTGATGAAGTAGATTTAACAGATTTGAACTTAAGGTTCTCTTTAACAGGATTAATTTTTTCTATTATATCTCCTTTGGTTTTATTCACCGGCTGTTTGTTGTGTTTAGGTTTAATCAGAACTTTAGTCTCAGCAGTACTGCGTGTTCTGTTTGCATAAGAAGGAAGGGGGAAGTCATTTGAAGTAGCTGCTGAAGGGTTGAGACTAATATTTTTGGATAATAGTTTAACTAGATCGATATTGCTCAATTTTAAATTTTCCATCTCTTGCTTTACGGCTGTCAAATCAGTTCTTAATGTATCCATTTCTGAACTGATTGCACACTTTACTAGCTCAGTTACGGATCTATTAAAACCCGGAGAATTAAGAAGAGTATTGCTGTTTTTCAGGATATTAACTTCTGTACGCAAAGAGTTTATTTCCTCATTAAGACTTCGACATTCTTTTTTAACAACCTCACCAAGCTGTTTAATAAACATGTCTGAGATAGAACCAGAATGTGCTTTAAATGTATTAAAATTGTCTGCACAGTCCGCACAAAATAACTTTGCATGGGATGACAACCTACGTGCTCTATCACAGGACGTAATCGCATCAGGGGGCATCGCAAGACATGAGTAGTGCATCGAGCGACCACACCAATCACAAGCTAGACCAAGAGCAGGATCAACTACTGCCGCACATTTTGGACACTTACCGTCCATTACAAGTAGGTTTTAAAAAACAATATGCAAATTGATGTTAATAGAAATGCACACAAAACAATAACTGGTTAAGCTAACCAAGCAATCCGAAATAAACAAATGGCAGCGCCGCAGAGCGGCGCTTGCCCGAATCGCTTATGTAAACAAACAAAATGTTGTTGTTTTGTAGCAACAAAATCGAGGCTATAAAGTACAAGTAAACGAATAGAGATAAACCTACGTAGGTT